>NC_050588.1:38810000-38962500 GCF_013368585.1 Megalops cyprinoides | reverse complement strand
ATACTTTGCAAACACGAAAGCCTGGAACTGTCCTCTATCTCTCCCCCAGGAAGCTTAGGGGCTGTCCATTCCTCACTGAGCTGTGTTTAGAAATGGCGGAGATCCTCTTAAAAGATAAAATTGGATGTGGAGTCAATTTTACTGTGTTGTATATCACATGTAGACACACATTCTGTGAATGCCATTTTTCTTTTCATTCCCTATCTTTCTTTTTTTGATCTTCCATCCAACTCACAGTATGCTTTAATTTTACTCTTTTGATGAGAAATGTGTGCTTAAAATGCTCTCTCTTATCTTATCTCTTATGTTTTACCTTTCATCTTTTTTAATATACTCTCTATAACTGCTTTATTTTTGCATTTGTTTCCAAAATAAAGAACTTAACAGGGGAGGTGTTGTCAGTGAGTTCAGAGGGTGTAAGTATGAGAACGCATGTTTCACACCTGGGGAGGTTGTACTAATCTGTATAACACTACTACCCGCTGTATGTCCAGCCGATTATTACACAGGACTTTTATCAGGAAAATATCTTGTAAAAATGGTGTTTTATGCCAGCGTTACCCAAACCTCTCCTGGAGGACCCCTTGTCCTGCTTGTTTTAGATCTCTCCCTGTTCCAACACAGCTGATTCAAATGATCAACTCGTTATGAACTCCTGAATCTGCTTAATGACAAACTGATCGTTTGAATCAGCTGTGTTGGAGCAGGGAGAGACCTAAAACATGCAGGACAAGGGGTCCTCCAGGAGAGGTTTGGGAAACACTGTTTTATGCGACAGCTGAAGTGAATCTTAAAGGGTGTTGCAATACCTCTTTTGTCCACCAGAGGCCTCCTGAGTTCTCCTTGGTCCAGTGAACCCTCTGAATGACAGCTCTTCCTCGCATTTGGTTTTGATGGCTGCTGGTTTTGCTCCCACTGATTTGCACGGCTCTGTTCCTCCTTTAGACCACCCATCAGCTCCAGTCTTCCAGGACCTGGGGGGGCTCCCCTGGGTGCTGCCCCTGCTGTTTGTGCTGGTGGTGGCCACCATGTTCGGTTTGTGCTGCTCGCGGCACAGAGGCTCTCTGCTAAAGAAAAGAGGTACAGGAGTGGCAGACCCCTCACACGGATTCACACACACACTGATACTGACAGATTGATGAAGGTACTGACACAATGACACAGTGGCACACATCGATACACAGACGCACTCAGGCACTGCTGCTGCAAGGACCTGGAGTCATAATATACGCACACATTACACATTAAGACGCTGACATTGTGAAGCAGTGACACTATGAAGCACTGATTCTATGAAGCACTGACACTATGAAGCACTGACACTATGAAACTGACACTATGAAGCACTGACACTATGAAACTGACAATATGAAGCACTGACACTATGAAGCACTGACACTATGAAGCACTGATTCTATGAAGCACTGACACTATGAAGCACTGACACTATGAAACTGACACTATGAAGCACTGACACTATGAAACTGACACTATGAAGCACTGACACTATGAAGCACTGACACTATGAAGCACTGACACTATGAAACTGACACTATGAAGCACTGACACTATGAAACTGATACTATGAAGCACTGACACTATGAAGCACTGACACTATGAAACACTGACACTATGAAACCGACACTATGAAGCACTGACACTATGAAGCACTGACACTATGAAACACTGACACTATGAAACTGACACTATGAAGCACTGACACTATGAAGCACTGATACTATGAAGCACTGACACTATGAAGCACTGACACTATGAAGCACTGACACTATGAAACTGACACTATGAAGCACTGACACTATGAAGCACTGACACTATGAAACTGACACTATGAAACACTGACACTATGAAGCACTGACACTATGAAACACTGACACTATGAAGCACTGACACTTTGAACTACTGACTCAGTGATGCACTAACACTATAATAGAACAAATACTAACACAACATATACGTGCAATGGAAAAAAAATACATTTTGAGCCTGGAAATATTTGTCATCACTACATTATTTCAAAATGACATGGCAGATGATTAATATCATGTGTTTTCTCTTAAGGAGCATTTAATTACATTTCTCCTTTTCTTCCCAAATACAAAAGCTTTGTTGGTTCAACATTTTGTTTGAAGATTTATATGCATTTTTTTTTTCAAGAAAAAACTGGGGAATTGTACTGGGGAACACATAGTTATGGTATAGTTATACCATATACACATAGTTATACACATAACTATGGTTTCTAAAGTGAGAAACTGTTTTAAGCTGATTTGATAAGATTATCATAAAATGAGAAGAGGTTCTAGCAGCACTGTGTCCGTGACAGAGGGGAGCCCTTCATTAAACGCACATATTATCCTTCCCTCTTTCAGGCTGGGCATTTCTGAAATACGTAAGTACTTTACATTCGGAACTCTGTACACTGAAATATTTTCTGTTTTAGTGTCGTTCTTCATCAATCAGTTAATCAATCAATCAATCAAATTTTATTTGTTATAGTGCATTTTAAAATCAAGATTGTCACAAAGCGCTGTACTTACTGCAAAGTACATTTTCCAGAGGGAATTAAAAAAAAAAACAGAAAACCCAGGCGAACTAGGGAAAAAATTGGAAAATTATTCCCTGACCCTGGCAAAAGGCATAACACAAGGTGTCAGTTCATCTCTGCATACATCAGATTACGCATTTGAAAAAGCAAGGGCTCTGGCACTTGGCAGTGAGGGTGTAATGTGTGGGTCAGATGGAGTGAAGCGCTGTGCACAGATCTTGCTGGGTTCAGTTCCAGGTGGAGCAGAGGGAGGAGGACTGCCCAGGGGAGCTGCATGTGCAACTCTCCGAGAGGAGCCCCCTTGTGGAGGCCCAGGGGCTTCTGGGTAGCGAGACGAGGGACGGGAGCGGGCCCAGGTCCATGTACGCGCAGCAGGCGGTCACGCCCAATCAGCAGGTCACCGTGGATCACCCAGCAGGGGACAGCATCAACAACACTGTGGGTGAGTCTGGGTCACCCTCCCCACCCAACCACACCGGCGGGGATCTGCCTCTGAGGGCGGCGGTGTATCATAGGGGTAAGGAGCAGGTGGCTGGCTCGATTCCCAGCTGGGGCACTGCTGCTGTGCCCTTGGCCAGGGTACTTAACACATAACTGCCTCTGCAAATATCCATGTGAAAAATTGTAACCCACATGAGTTGCTCTGGGGAAGAGCGTCTGCTAAATGGCAATAATGAAATGTAATGTAATGCCGAAACACAGCTACACAGATCTAACATGCAAGCGCTCAACCTGCTCAGAACTGCACCTGACATCTCCAATTTCCAGTTCTGCAGATCTGCTCCTGCTGATGATGTGATCCTCCTGTATAATAATAATACAAACACCTGTGGCGATCCGCAGGAATCCCCACCTCCCCAGTTGGCTATCTGACAGTGTCTCAAAACTACAGTTCATTGGCTCATTTGGAGATGGTTGATGCTGTGTATGAATGATTGGCTTTTGCCTCAGTTTCCCGGTCACTTTCCTGTGAAAGGTCATACACCACAGAGCCGGACAGTGTTTAATCTGGGTGTGCTCCTGACCTTATGTCCGTGTGCCTTCGTCAAGGAAGCGGCTTTGCTTTATCTCCCAGGCTCAGTGGTGCATCGCTTTGGAGAATGTGCCCCTGCTTCCTTTTCCACTTGTTTGCTTTGGACCCTGTCTGCAGACAAGAGACTGATTGTCTTGGACGTCCTACGGCAGGGTCACGTCCAGACGAGAGCTGATATTGCTGGCTTTTCCTGGACTGGAGATCAGGGGCTGCCGGAGAAGGGAAGTTCAGGGAAATGAATAGAGAACAGTCCCATGGAGCAGGGATCGAACTGACCCCAGTACAGGGAGGTTAGGGAGAGGGTGTGGAGCTGACACTGATTAGTCCTACAGATGTCAACATCTTATTGCACTGAGGTCTCTTTCTCACTTCCTCACTACAGCCATATCTGTCAGCTGTGCCGAATTATGTACTATAAATGATCAACTGTGCATTTTTACGTGTGGAGTTATTAATGCACAGAATAGAGCAGCAGTGCAGCATAGAGGTAAGGAGCAGGGCTCGTAACCAAAAGGTTGTTGGTTCTGACCCTAGCCCTAACCCAGGGGCACTGCTACTGTACCCTTACTTAACCCAGAATTTCCTCAGTAAATATATAGTAAGTATTAATAGATAACATGTAAAAACTGTGATAAACGTTTTGTATAAAACTGTATAAAAGTCACTCTGGATAAGAGGGTCTGCTAAATGACAATAATGTAACACCATAATTTATTAGGGGGAGTGGGAGCTTAGAGTATTGGCATTGGCGTATTCATAACCAGGCCCCACACCCTTCTGGCTCTGCTGGACTGAAGTGGAAACACAGAGTCCACATGAGTTGGATGGCCTGTTCATGTCATTTAAGGTCTCCCTCTGTTCTTTTTTGATCCGGTTTGATCTGGCTCTGTTTGATCTTGTTCCGGTTCGATCCAGTTTTGACCTGTTTTTTATTCACCGTGTTTGGATCCTGTTTTTTACATGATGTTCTTGTGTCTTCTTCCTCAGGTTCCATCTACATCTACTCCCCCGGGATGGTGGTTCTGGGGTCCAACACCAGCGACCACAAGGAGGAGGAGGGACCTCCTCCTGGGGAAGGCGCGGGCCCTCTCATCACACCCCAGCAGGAGTCCTGCGTACAACCAGGAGGTGCGACTCCCTTGGAGGAGGTGCCCACGGAGCCCCCGGTGACCGTGTGTGTGCAGGAGGATGGCAAAGAGCTGAACTACCCTGTCCCGGCCACCAGCAAGTGAGAGGATACCCGCCGCCAGAGAGGAGGAGGAGGAGGAAGACCAGAGAGAGGGAGAGGGGAGGAAGGGGGACTGACAGAAATAAGGGAAGAAGTAGGGCAAATCTAAATGGATGGAAGAAAGGAAGAGAAAGAGCGTCCGCGCTAGGAGTCAGAGGTAAAGTGAGAGAGAGTCGTCTTCCCGTCTCCCGTGGTCCATGCGCTTCGCACCAAATTCTGGAGTCCAGGGGCGGAGCTTAAAGATTTCTTCCTCGGCTGATTGGCATCCTTTGTGTGACATCACGGCTGGACCCTGCACCCTTCCATTGCCACGGAGGTGTGTGATTTCTGTGAGGGAGGAGGAAAACCAGCTGGCCTTCTGTCTGCGTTCTCTCTAGCGTTTCCATTTGATGTGTATCTTTCTGAGCACACCGCAGACTGTCTCATCTTTATCTTTTCCTGTTTATCGAGCTGCAGTGCGACTTGCGAGGGTTTGTCTGGACAGCGAATCGCAAACACACTCCCTCCACTGGGGAGCCATTGGCTGAGAGGGTGCTGGCAGCTCTGCTGTGGGCGCACAGGGGTCCTTCAGGCAGGTCTGAGCAGGCACGCACAAGGCAGCTCAGGGAGAACTGGGCCTGTGCTTACATCACAGGTCTGACTCCTCCCACTACTGAGCAGCTGTGCAGCCCATGCAGACGCTTGTCCAGCTTCCTGCTTGCACAGCTGGGGCTGAGTTTCGGGGTTAGTGTCTCAGCTCCAGTCCGGCAGTATCTCCAGGCTTTCCCATCAGCCAGGCAGGCCCCCCCATCACCTGAACGAACGGATAATACAGGTCCTGGAAAAAAAAAACAGCTGAGTTTCTCTGCCTTACTGGAGAACTGGTGCTTTAATACAAGCTGAAAACCTGCTGGATTGTGGCCCTCTGAGACCTGAACTGGATCACCGTGGTTTGGAGTCACTGCTAACTTTCGTATTGGGAGATTTTATTCAATAACTGCACGTGATACTTACTGCTGCAAATATGTGTAAATACAACAAAACGTGAACAAACAACAAAAACGCATTGAATGATTGGTACGCTACGTTCGAAAATGTGTGTGTTTGGTACGTATTTGCTCACAAAGCCTGCTACGTGCAAAAAGTGATATAAGATCAAATAAAATAATGCTTACAGGGTGCTTACAGTGCTCAGTACTTCCACAAGATTAAAGCTTTCTTATAAAATATGGAGCATCCCTCTGCTACTGCAATGCCACTGATGTTAAAGACATTGAGACTGCTCTGTTTCATCTGAAGCTGAGAGGTCAGACCGGAGGACTTCCCCTCGCGAAATGTCACTCATAACCAGAGGAGAGGGAAAGCACCTTGCTAACTCGGGCACCTCAGACAGCGTGGTGTCGCCGGGACCTGAGCAGCGTCCCCTCAGAGCGACACGCGTGCGGTCTGCTCTCTTCTTTTAATGTCTGGAATGCCCCGTGTTCTTTCCCTTTCCTCCCTGTTGTGTCACAGAGATGTCGCTCGTCGCTTACGATCTTGGAGAGCGTTAGACAAGCGTTAGACTAACGCTCTCTCTCAAACACCTGCTCGCCTGCAGAACACGTGATGCCAACCACTGCTTCCTTTCACACCGAGGTCCCCGTGCCAATCTCACGCAAACACCAGACGTAAGAGGATGCTTCTCGCAGGGTTTTGTGCAAGCAGACCTGCAGGCTCCACAGTGACCAGCAGGGGTCACTGCTGTGAGACCCCCGAGTGACCTACCCACCCTGATCCCCCGGCGGAATGATACCAGTCTGTTCCGCTGCTGTGGGGTCCCTGTCATCATCAGCTGGGGTCGAACCCGGGCTTTAGACCATTGAGCCACTTTGGAGCCCAATGCTTGTGTATTTGACACAAATGCGTGTCTCCTGATCATTGTAGGCATGCACCTTACCAGTGCTCATACAAGAGGATGTCCAGAGTGAATTGTACAACAGATGAGTTTAACTTTGATATTTGCTTTTACCTGTAGAGACTGATAATGTGCCTGTATATTAATTTAGCGGTAGTGCTATCACTGGGCCAGAAGTCTTCTTTGATGTGTGTGTGTGTGTTACTACAAGTAACCATCAAAGCATGTTCAAAGCCACCCACAAAATTCTGCTCTGGAACACTTGGACCCCCTCCCCTCCCCTCCCCCCCCAAACAAGAGCAGAGGCTAGGGAGTATGTTTCCATGGAAACAGAGCAAAGCATGTACTTTGGGAGGGAGAAGTGGAGTTAATGGCTTAAACCTGTAAACCATAGAGATGGTTATGCTTTAGTTTTGTTTCATGTGTTTTAATGGTGGGTGAGTACTGCAGCCACAGTGGGAGCTGTCCTGCCCCGAGCTTGCTGGTCAGCGTATGGCCACATGGAGAAGCCTCAGGAAACCTCACTGGCTGGTCAGCGTACGGCCACATGGAGAAGCCGCTGACCTCACTGTCCACCGTTAATGTTCTGTGCAGTTCAGCTCCAGTGTGGTTTCAATGAGGTTTATATCCATAAACATATTTATGCAAGTTGCAGCGGTCAAATTTACATCCTTCAAATACTCATTAATGCACCACAATAATCCCCCCAAAAACATGATTCCAAAAGTACATTATAGCACTCACCATAGCACTCTTGTCATGTTCTACATGTATGTACAAATATATGAAAGCAGTCGTCAATGTAAACTTTCACACCTAAGATTTGAACAAGGCTTTCTAGTAACTGTTATGGAAAATGATTTTTTTTTTTTTTTTTATAAAACAGAAATTACAGGGAAGTCAGAGGTTGATCCCCAGGGTGAATGCTGGAGAAACAGGCGTGTGTGCGTGCATTCTGGGAATGAGTGGGTACAGTGTCTGCGCTTTGTCACAGGGGAAGGACGGCAACCTGAGCCGATATGTGACAGTTACTCAAAGACAGAGAGAGAGAAAAAATTATGCAAATCACAACCTCCTAAATCTGAGGAATGCTCTAGAAAAGAAATATGTGCTGGTATGTACCAGCCCGCAAAAGAGACATGAAGTGCATCTCTCCCGGTTATATAAGCGATGGAAGACGTGGGGTGAAAGAGCGGTCTCCTTCAGTCAAATGTTTAATTACAGAGTAGCGAGAAGGCATGCAAACGCAAATCAAACCGGTGAGCTTCGAAAGGACAAATCCATACCTCACGTCACAAGGGTACATGTTTGAGGGTGGAGGGGGAAAAAATGCTGTTTGGGAGGGAATTTAGACACACTCTGTTGTCATTCCACCGCTAATGTGGCAGGAGAAAACAAAGATAAACACACACACACACACACACACATACAGGAGAACGGAAACAGCAGAGGAGGCGACTCCTACCATCAGCTTCAGCCCACTGCAATAACCTCAGCGGGAGAGTAAACCAGGGGGGCTGCTCCATTCTGTCAGAAACATTCCATTCTCTCTGAACATTCTGTTAAAGTAGAATAAGTACCACGGTTCCAGGCCCCACAGAGCTCAAGAGATGCGTTTGACAAATGCTGTTTGATAACCAGACAAATATTTAATGGGATATACGTTTTAGTTTGTGTCTTGAAATCCACTGAATTGTCGTAATTTATGCTCACTTCTCATTAAGACTGATGAACATGTGCCTGTTGGGGTATGAAACCAGTGCAAAGTGGACACGCTTTTAAGCCTACATTCGGTCAAAGGGGGCAATCAAGGGCGAATGAAAGTTTCTCCTTGCAGTCTGGGACACCCTCAACACGTGAATCGGCGCCATTTTTGAAAGGAAGTCCTTATCAGGTCGAGGCAGCTGCTGCCCCTAACGGCTGATCCAGGACCAGATCCCCCAGCTACGAGTCTAACCTAAACTATTATGAGTGAAACTGCAAAAGTGGTCCCAGATCAGCACTCGCCTGGAGCTGCTTAGGGTAAATCAGCAGAGGAGGACGTAGCCTCGGGCGATGAGTGCGCTCCTCTCGTACTAGAAACCGAAACGAGTCCGATATGACTCAAGAACTCTAAGTCCTTCCAGCGAGGGTCGCCCATCAGAATTTTTCCGACAGATCGCTCCCTTGGTGAATATTCGGTAGGGAAAAAAACGCAAGCACGACATGAACTGGGACATCAAACTTTTCCTTCTTTCGGCAGTGATGCAGCTGGTACTGAGCAAGGTGGGTCCTTTCAGTATGATACCTTTTTCGCAGCGTCTCACGCAAAGTGCAGCGAGTGGTCCGGGTTCTCAAACCTTAATGCGCCCTGAATGATGCGGTGGACTAATAAACTAAAGCTCTGCCACAATCGCTGGTGAATATACACATTGGAAAAAAAGAGTGATTTTAGTTGAATGGGTATGGTTACAGTTCAAAAGAATTTTGTTTTCAAAAGAATTTCTGAACGCAAAATACCCCATGACGCTGTTTTTCCATAAGCGCAAGAACTGTGTTTACTGTGTGACAAAGAATAAAAATATCTTTTTTTAGAAGTGAAAACCTTTCGTTTTCTGATATATAAAAGAAAAGTATGTTCATTAGTGTTAGTTAAGTGATGTACGAACCACAATGATAGTCCCTATGAATGGGTAAACGCTCTATAAAGATAAGTCAAAACCCAACACATGTCTGTCGGAATCCATGATTTTTTTTTTTTTTTTTTTTGGAATTTCAAGTATATATAGGCCTATATATATTTTATTTATTGTGTGTGTGTGTGTGTGTGTGTTTGAGAGAGAGGGGGGGAGGAGAGGGGAGTGCGTCCTTATTTTAATCCTTGTCAAATAATTGCTCTGCTATACACGCGTTACATGCAGGATAATGAGCGTCTGCTTACATCAACGAGCTACTCCAGCCGTACTTTCGATTCTGTTCCTCATTCCGCATCGTGTCAGCGTAGTTTCTTCGCTGAAATCAAATTACAACCTAGATATTGCAATACATTTCTTGTTTTCGGTTTGAACTGAAAGCTTGATCAGCAGATATTAATTACGCTCGCTGACGAAATCAAACGTGATCTGTGCTGATAGTTCAGCGTTGATTCTTGAGGTCAACTCGACGAATTTTGATGTTAACGTTGAATCGATGTTGATTCTCTTAACAACTCTGTGTAGCTGTAGCCCACACATAATTTTCACGTTGATATGTGGCATTCATCGTCAACGTCACAACGTTGATTTTGTTCGCAAATCCAACCAATTCTTAAAAAGATTTCAACATTGACATTAGGGATGAAACTGTTACCGGTTTCACGGTAAAATTCCCCACGGTTAGTATTACCGTTTCAAATTTTAATTATCATTAAAAACATGGTTGATTACCGCGCTTTGAAAAACTCCCGTTAAATACTATTCAGCATCAATCAAAGTTAGCAACAGTCTCATAGACGCATTCGGCATTATCATGATATTCTGAAATGACCTACAAATTAGTCTATATCATACCAAAACTTTTAGAAAACAACATGCACAAGCAGACTCGACTCTCCCTTATGCGCTTGATTTGCGATGGATAAAGCATCCGTAGCGTCCTCACTCGGAAATTCACGTCCTCCTTACAAGCTCATTTAAGCAACTGGAGCCATGCATGGCAATGTTGGACCAGGTAGCTTAACTTTTGCATTTAAAAACACGTATCTGCACTTCATTTTAGAGTGTTTTTGTAGCATGAGAAAGTAATGTCATGTATAAAACACCTAGTAGACTATTGTACGTTAATTCATTTCAACGGACGGAATAGGTGTAGGCTGATGTGGGTATTTAGCAACAATTACAGTAATAGGCCTAATAATAATAATAATAATGGCTTTGACCCCCATCTTCTTCCGCATTCGCCGCATTTCTCCCTGTCTGTCAGTGTCGTCCATGTGCTTTTGTTTACAGTTCCCTTGTGTTCCGGCCCCACCCCACTCTCCACCCTGTCCCCGCCCACCTAATTTCCTGATCACCTCCACCTGCCTGCCTGCCCACCTGCATCCCATCTCCTTGTCAGGCCAGCCCTATATACACCCTGCTTGTCTCTGTCTTGCTGCCAGTTTGTCTCAGTGTTTTTGCTGTTATGGTCCTGCCTTGCTATTTGTGTTATTGTGCCTGTACTGACTGTCTTGCCTGTCTTGGTTGCCTGATCTGCCTGCCTGCCCGGTTTTGATCCAGCCTGTTCCTGTCTCTGATCCCTGCTCCTGGTTTGTGTCTGCCTCGGACTGCCTTCCTGCTTTTTTGACCCTGCTGTGCTGCCGCCATGAACTTGCCGAACTTGCCCTGCGATTCCAATAACACCCCCTTGGAACCTGTACCCACCTGGTCTGCATTTGAGTCCGTGCTTGTGCCCTGACAAATACTGATAACCATGATAATTTTGGTCACTATAATCGTGATTCATCGCTTCATCTCTAATTGACATACAGTGGTAATCCAGTAGCGATTCCTTTAACAAATTCAAATGTTACCAACATTGATGTATGCTGTTAATTCAGTGTTGAAAAATACAACATTGATATTACACATTGAAACAACTTTCAGTTTTTTTGCTGGCCACTACATAAACAGCTTTCACCTATCTGTGTTGAGGGGAAGTGCTTATGGCGTCCAGGCAGGCATAACCACAGAAACACATTTAGGGCTACTTGTGAAATAAAAAAAAATAATTTGTTGACAAGTTGAAAATCAGCTGAAATGTTTACGTTACTCTAAAAAAAGGTTTGTGCTGTTAACTGCTTTGGGCTGAATAGTTGCAGACGTTTTCAGTGTACTTACTTCAAGCTTTCCGATCAGCATTACTTTAGTGAAACCCACCCACAGTCTATGATTGGCTTCTCAGTGTTTGTACAGTATGGTATTTGTGGTTACAGTTGCAGGGGTGTTTCTTTTTTTTTTTTTTTTTAAAAAAAAGCATAAAGCTGCGATCTGAGTTTGGTAATGAATGGGTCCATTCAAGGAAACCAATGCTGTGTGGTAAGTGGGTATGGAAAAAAGTGACATTCACAGGAATGTGAAATTAAGGTAGTTTTGTAATTTAACAATTTCCATTCATTGGCTAGTTATTAATATTCAGATAACTTTATCAAAACACTGAACCATACAGATACTTTACCACTTTTCCCCGTAATTTTTAATGTTTTTGCGTCAGTTTTGGACATGGCCCTGAATAAAGGGAGCATGGGTGATATCTGGTGGAAGGAGTTGAGCAAAAATATACTGTCAGCTTGACTCCAGCTCTCTATATGGCATAGAAACACTTCTACACTTTCTGTTAATCCCCCGTCTCTGTCATTTCAGGACAGGGAGAGGAGTTACGGTATGTTACGGCAGAGTGTATAGTATTTGGGTATGGCATCATTTTTCGTAAAGATTGTGGGTCACCCCTCGTGTTATTTTAAACACACGCTGTTGTCTCTCATCAAGAAGGTTTTCTTCAACACAACAGCTTTTAACTGTATGGCTGTGTAATCAGCACAAAATAAAAAAGTAAAAAGTTTTCCAGCTTTTTGAAAGGGGGAAAAAAGTAATGATTTCTAGCCATCCTTCTAGCATTCACTAGCATGTGGCACTGTTCTCCGGCTCTTCGGTAACAGCGCAGTGCACACTGGAAAATCGTGAGGATGAACTGGGGACCGGAGTGTAAAGCCTGACTCGGTGACGGGTGGGGTGGGGGATTCTGGATTCGTTGGCGTAGAACGGAGAGGCAGAACTGCAGGGGTGTCAAAGTGACGCAGCAGCCCTCTGACAGAGCTCCTCTGACCCTCTGTGGCTGGGCATGGCTCCGCGCTCTGTCTTCGCCAAATTTAAATGCGGCTCCTCTGTCTCTTGCAGGTCTTCTCCCTGCCATATAAGCCAGACTCTGGTGGTCAGTGCAAGAGCAACACCACCGAATACATTAACAAAGAGGTTAAACTGTGCTGCAGCAGGTGCGCCCCAGGTAAGACCGGCCAGACCGGCCCATGTGGTGTAACGCTGTAGCTGATGCTTTTTAGCGCTGCCTTTCATTGTCTGAGGTGTGTGGCGGTAAAGCCGTCTGGCAGCTGTAACATGCTGACATTGCAGTGTGTTTTGCACGATGTGGTTTCTGAAGACTAACTCTGCTGTTGTGACATAAGTTCAATAAGGGTATTCTGCTGACTGGGCTCTAAGTTTCGAGATGCGAAACCTCTACTCTGAGGGCAGAGGGGAGAGGTTTTCTGTATCAGAGTGGAGAACTGTATTTCCGGGACTGTGCAGTGGGAAATTCCAGACAGGAAGCTACTGCAGAGCTCCCTCTGTAAACACATACACATGCACTCACACACACACACACACACACACACACACACGCACACTCACACTCACACACACACACTCACATACACACTCACACATACACTCACACATGCACTCACACATATGCACTCACACACACACACACTCACATGCACACTCACACATACACTCACACATATGCGCGCACACACACACACACACACACACACACACACACACGTGTGCACACACAGACACACAAATACATACACACACCTGCACACACATGCTCATACACATGCACATACACATATAGACCCATATGTGAGCACACAAACAGACATACACACACACACACACAAACTCAGTCATGTACTCACAAACAGACACGCACATACGCACCACGCACAGACAAACACTCTCACATGCTTAAGGTCTGAAAGTCAGGGTGTGGAGGAGATGGTTTAGTCTCATAAAGGAAGACATTTTCAGTCTGTTAGATGTGGCCTCCTTTGATATACTGCAACATGCAGTGATTAGAAGAGCAGGAAATAAAACTTTGCCCTCAGTTACTCTGTCCTCTGTTACTCTGCCCTCTCTTACTCTGTTACTCTGCCCTCTGTTACTCTGTTACTCTGCCCTCAGTCACTCTGTTACTCTGCCCTCAGTTACTCTGTTACTCTGTTACTCTGCCCTCTGTTACTCAAGAGGTTTAGTGTCTTACAGGATGTTGTGTGAGGACATTCAGTAAAGGTTGAAGGGGCACGCAGGGGGAGAGCAGGGGGTAGTGGGTGTGTGTGGGGGGGGGGGGGGGGGGGGGTACATGCGCAGGGTGGGGGTTGGCAGTATCACAGTGGAAAAACAGCCCTGACTGCTGAGCAGGAAGCCTCCAAATATTAACAAGCCTGCAAGCGGTTTCCTTGAGAGAAGAACTCCTGCCAGGGAAAGGAGTGGTTTTACTCAAACTTTATTCAGTAGTTTTATCCTCTTCTTTTTGTTTGTTCTTTCTTTAGGGAATTCTTTTTGTAAATTTTTTCCTCTCTCTTTCACATCTTTGCATAACTCGTATTTTCCACAATTTGCCTAACCCAGCATTACCCAAGCCATTAGCCACGATTTCACATACTTAGGGGTCGTAGCCCAGAGATGTGCACGCAATGCTTGCTGTTGCCTCAGGTCCATGGTCACGTGTAAAACGCTCGTCAGGCTGCTTGTTCAGCTACTGTCTGACACATCGCCCGAGGGCTGCATTAGGGGCCAAGTGCACAGCAGGACCAGGCCAGGCTGGTCTCAGTGTGGCCTCAGACCACAGCGCTAATGCATGTAGCTCTGGTTTGCCACATTCATACTTTTCACCTCTCTAGATAGATGTGCGTGATATAGTTGTCAGCCAAAGCCAGAATCCATGCCCCCTAACCCTAACCCACCAATCAGAGTTTTGACATGTGACACCCTTCATTCATTCATTCATTCACCTCACCTCACCTCACCTCACCTCTGGCACATTCTTTGGGTGAGGATTGTGTGTGCAAACCGCGGGATCCCTGGGCACACCTAGCCAAGCCCAACACGGTTACCCCCACTGTAGTCATGTAGATGTACACCCATGATTTCACACCCTCACGGGTCACAGTCTGTAAATGCTGTGCTTGCTGTCGCCCGTGGCCATGGAGCTGTGCCCAGGAGAGGCCTGCTGGTGCAGCTGCTCCCTGGAAGCAGTTGGCTCTTCAGTGTTCAGGCTGTGGTGTTTAGGCTGTTGTGTTTATGTTGTGATGTTCAGCTTGTTGTGTTCAGGCTGTGATGTTCAGGCTATGGCATTCAGGCTGTGATGTTCAGGCTGTGGTGTTAAGGTTGTGGTGTTCAGGCTGTGATGTTCAGGCTGTGATGTTCAACTTCTGTTCAGGGTGTGGTGTTCAGGCTGTGGGTGAGGAGGGGGACGTGAATAAAACTGGTGATGATGTCATTACAGGGACCTACCTGGAGACACAGTGCACAGAGACCTCAGACACGCAGTGCAATCCCTGCGCGAGTGGGTACTTCAATGACAAGTACAACTACTTTAACAAATGCTTCAAGTGCCAACGGTGTCGCGAAGGTGGGTGGCATTCTCAAGAGCCAATTGGCCAGTGGGATGAGAGACATGGGCCAATGGCAACTATAATGTTACCGGATGGGTGTGTGTGTGTGTGTATGTGTCCGTCACTGAGCCCTGTGATGTGTGTGCATGTGCGCAGACGATGGCCTTCACATTGCGCAGGCCTGCACCGCTTCCTCCAACACTCTCTGCGAGTGCAGGAACGGGATGTTCTGCAGATCTGGCACCTCTCCTCCCTGCAAGATGTGTGCCCGTTTCACCAGCTGCCCGCCTGGCCTCGGTGTCACAGCGCCAGGTAACGTCTGTCCCTGGGGGAGGGGGTGAGCTCAGGCCCGCCTGGCTTCGGTGTCACAGCGCCAGGTAACGTCTGTCCCTGGGGGAGGGGGTGAGCTCAGGCCCGCCTGGCTTCGGTGTCACAGCGCCAGGTAACGTCTGTCCCTGGGGGAGGGGGTGAGCTCAGGCCCGCCTGGCTTCGGTGTCACAGCGCCAGGTAACGTCTGTCCCTGGGGGAGGGGGTGAGCTCAGGCCCGCCTGGCTTCGGTGTCACAGCGCCAGGTAACGTCTGTCCCTGGGGGAGGGGGTGAGCTCAGGTAGGGCTGTGGCACTGATGGCTCTGTGTGTGTGTTTTTCAGGGACGGCTTACACAGATGTCTCGTGTGCGCCTTGCTCTGAGGGCAGCTTCTCTGATCAGACGTCCTATGATCAGACCTGCCAGCGCCACACTAAGTGAGTGTCTGTCTCCCGTACAGCGTTTTTTTCTGCATGGGGAAACAACAGCATGTCTCATTCTCACACACACTCATATACAGACACACACACACACACACACACACACACACACACACACACACCCTCATACACATACATACACACACACACACTCATATACAAACACACACACACACACACACACATCCTCATACACATACATACACACACACACACACACTCATATACAAACACACACACACGTACACGCACACACACATGCGTGCACGCACACACACACACACACACACACACACGCGCATACACACGCATACACACACAGACACACACGCACTTTCACATACGCACACTCATATACAAACGCACACATGCACACACACAGGTTGTGTTCACTCTGACCGGGGAAGTCACCAGTATTCCTCTAGGTTGTAATAGGACAGGTGAGTCAGTGTGAGAGACAGTGTTATATAAAATATAAAAATTTCCTATAATGGTAGTATTTAATAATGCTATTAGCTGGTGGTGTTGTTATACTGAACTGCACGGTGTGATTTGATTAAAGCCTGTTGAAGTGAATGGAACTGAATTATCGTGTGAGTTCGGCAGTAAGTGGGGTCGTCTGTGATCTCCTTCCTCCCCAGCTGTTCCTCCGAGGGGCAGAGCTTTCTGCACCATGGCAACAGCACGTCGGACGCAGTGTGTGGGCCTTTGGTCAAGGCGACGGCCCCTTCTGCTGGTACCCCCAGTGCCCCGCCCCCCAGCTTCCCACCTCCCCTGCCTGCCCCATCCACCCCACCTGCCCCGCCCACCAGGGCCACGCCTGGCCAAGGCAGCTCTGCTCCGCCTCCTCAGACGCCCCTCTCCTCTGGGAGTTGTAAGTGCGCAGAGCTGGTGCACCCTGGCCCACAAGCTGACAGACACTTTCACAAAAAAATGAAACAGAGGCGAGAAAACTTACAAAAAGTAGTAAAAAAGCCCACAACACAAAAGAACCAAACAACCTCCTGGCGCTACAGCCCCTCACCTGTATTTAACAAGCCTGATTAGACAGGTGAAGCTCGTTAACCAGAAGCTGGCTCACGCAGACAGTTATAAACTGAAGTGAAACAATAAAACTATTGACCCGTTAGATGTACTGGATGTGAAATGAGCTCAGCTATGATGAAGCTGAAACTGGAAAGACAGCAATCCTTAAACATTTAACACAATCCTTTCAATCCTTAAACATTTAACACAATAACAATTTGACACATTGACAATTTAACAATTAACAGTGGAAGAAAGGTGACAGAGCGGATCAGCCTCAGGGTTCTGGCCTTTCGCCAGGACCAGGTGTTGGTGTGAGCCCTCTGCCTGGCACCTGTGTCTCCTCAGTGGGTGAAGAGTGTGGTGAGCTTCAGAGGAGATTTCAGAAATGCAGCAACTGTCCACAAGAACATACACTGATAAAGCAATCTGTAATGATCTGCCTGTAATGAACATGAAACATTATATTATTGTCATTTAACAGATGCTCTTATTCAGAGTGACTTACATACAGTAACCTTTTGGTTACAAGCCCTGCTCCTTAACCACTATGCTACACTGCTGTCCATAAAACAGGAAACACAAAGTTTTATTTCCTTTTCAAAATTCTGTGTGGTAGCTGTAATATAATGTCGGAAAAAGAAACCACCCTAACTATCTTACACACCTCTCTCTCCCTCCCTCTAACCCCTGCAATCTCCTGCCTCGTTCTGGCCTTACAGATGTGATCTGGGCCGTTGTTGGAGTAGGACTGACGCTGCTGGTGGTGGGCATTGTCTGCATCGTCTGCAGGAGGAAAGGTACGGCTCGTGACTCTCTGCTCACCTCTTCAGCCACACGAAAGGCCAGGGCACCCCAGAATGCCCCACTTTTGGGGGAGCAGACGGCGCGGTCTCATCTCATGCCTTCACACCCCCATGCTTCTGCTTAAATTCTCCAGCAGACAGGAGCATTTGGTCTGTTAAAGGTCTACTCCTACTCACCAGGCCTTGCATTCGCGTGAGAAAATCCCCTGAGCACGCTCAGAGCTCAGCATGTCTGCTGTACCATCCCTAACCTAACGTCTGTCGTCTGTGTGTCTGCAGCTGAAGGCGCAAATGAGAACATTGAGGCGAATGAGGTGAGCATGGATGCACACACACTCACACACACACTCACACACTCACACTCACACACTCACACTCACACTCACACTCACACACACACTCACACTCACACTCACACACTCACACTCACACACTCACACTCACACTCACACACACACTCACACTCACTGGGGCGGCAGTATAGCATAGTGGTTAAGGAGCAGGACTCGTAACCAAAAGGTTGCCGGTTCAATCCCTGCTGGGACACTGCTGCTGTACCCTTGGGCAAGGTACTTAACCCACAGTTGCCTCACTAAATATTCAGCTGTATAAATGAATTACATTGTAACCTATGTAAGTCGCTTTGGATAAAAGCGTCTGCCAAATGAATAAATGTAAATGTAACACACACACACACACTCACTCACACACACACACACACACACTCACACACACACTCACTCACACACACACTCACACACACGCACTCACACACACTATCTCTCTGTCTCTTTTTCTCTCTATTTTTCACACACACAATGGGGTTGTCCAGAGAGTCATTTTCAGAGTCATTCACACTCTCATGGCTAAAGCTGGGGAGTCCTGTTTGCATACAGCAGAGTTTTGTGATCCAAAAGCAGCAGGTGGGGCAGTCCTTGATATGAGTAATGTAAAAACAACTCCAGTCCTTTCTCTTAATCTCTTTCTTTCTTAATCTCCCACTCCCCCTCCCTCTCCCCCCCCCCTCTCTCTCCCTCTCCCCTCCTCCTCTCACTCTTCCTCTCCTTCCCCTCTCTTTCCTCTCCCCCTGCCCCTCCCCCTCCCCCCCTCTCTCTCTCCCTCTCCCCCCCTCCTCTCACTCTTCCTCTCCTTCCCCTCTCTTTCCTCTCCCCCTGCCCCTCCCCCTCCCTCTCGCTCTCCCTCCCCCTTTCAGGGTGCAAATGGAACTCTAGCAGTCTATCAACAGAACGCCTCGAACTGCCGGGAGCAGCAGGGCCTGCTGGGAAAAACGGACCCGAGCAACCCTGCCTTCTCAGCCTCCCCCTGCCACACTGAGACCCATAACAGCAGCAGCCAGGAGAGGCTGCTGACAGACAACCCACAGGTCAACGTCAACATCACAGCCACCTTCAACTGCCACCTGAACCAGACGACCCTGCCCCTCGAGCCCACCCCGACCCCGCCCCTCCCCACCCCAACTCCACCCCCGCCACCGGAGTCCGACCTCCCGCTGTCAGAGGAGGAGGAGGCGCAGCGCTCAACGCCCCAGCAGGAGGAGGGGAAGGAGGCACGTGTGGCGGTGCAGGAGAGTGACTCCGTCTGAGTTTCCAGGTCAGCTTTACCCCCACGGTTACTACAGTGGCTGTGTTCATTCACCTGCACTGGCTGTGCTTATTCTGAGCAGGCAGACCCAAGACAGCCTGAGAGGGGAGGACTGGTGTGTGAGGTGGAGTATGGGTAATGTAGTCCCACCCCAGGGACCCCTTTATCCTCACAGCCTGCCTCTTCTACTCTCTCGGTGTGGACTACTCAGGGAACGGATGTCTCTGCACTCGCCTGGGTACTTTTGGCCAGTATTAATATTTTATTAATATTTTAGGAATAGCACTGTTTCTGTTAAAATTATGTTAAGACATGACAGAGTCAGTTATGTCAGTATTTAAGTGGCACACCGCTGAGGGAGGCGGACACTGTAGAAACACAGGCAGGCTGCAAGCCTGTCAAATCAACATATTTGAGTTACCCAGTGACATTTGTATTGATATACTCTTTGATAATATTTTCTTTATATTTAATCAAAAAACAAATATGCAATATGCATGTTTATCTGTTTTGCTGTGCACTGTACTGTACTGATCAGAGTTGGATGAACTCAGGTTGGAGGTTTTGTTTTGGGCTATGCCTGGCGCTCTGATATTGGGCAGACACCAGCACCCTCTAGTGGTGTGAAGTGCAAATTCACAGGAAGCTGCCATGTCAGGTCAGGGGTAAACTAATGACCTCAATATCATATTGATTGGTTTTCTCATCCACCATTTTGGATGATTGCCCCCTGCTGGTGCAGGTGATGTGTGGCCGCAGCTGAGAGCCCTGCTCAATGAGGGAAATGGCTTGATTTCAGCATTTACATGTTGTTTCGGTACCCTCTGGCTCCCTGCTACCTGTGCTGGGGATGGGGCAAGACACACCTTTCCCCAGGCTGGGGGGGGGGGGGGGGGGGGGGGGTGCTCAAGGAAGAAGAAAATCAATTAGACAGATTGATTATTCTTTTCTATATGGCATTCTTAACAGTGAAATTTTCCCTTGGACCCACTATGGCAACCACCCATAAACCTACAGAACTAATCTGCTTTCTACATTGTTGTATGGATTAGAATCAAGCTCGCCTGAGAAGCAATGAAGTGCAGTGGATGCTGCTATTCACAGTGTTATCAGTTATCAGCAGCTGAAGCAGAGAGGAGCAGTCACAGGTTCAGCGGCAGAACAGGTCCTTACAAAAAATAACACTGAGGATATTTTAGAGAATATATTTTTTTCCATTTTCTCAGTTAATATATTTAAAGTGTGTAAATTATCGGTATTGTAAATTATCATTTCAGTATTTTGCGATATATTTCTGCTTAGCATGAATATGTTTTAAAATGAATGTGCAATATTTGTATTGAGCTGAACAGCACATTTCTCATTTATTCTCATATTTTTCAATGTATTACAATATATTTCTGCGTTTCTGAGTGTAGAACAGGAGCACAGGGGTGAAGCAGGTGTGGGGTCTCCGGAGCATCTGTACCATGCGACAGCAGGAGACCTGTGGAGGGGGAGGGATAGGGAGTTTGCACAGGAGGCTTCCATGTAAGAGGTGATTAATTGTATAAATGAGCTGTTATTAGTCACATTTCAATGTGTGCAGGCTGCTGGGCAGTGGCTAGCAGGGCTGCAGAGCCATGGGTGAGCAGAGGAGACACTACAGCGAGTTCAGTCACTGTAAAGCCAAAGGGAGTGCACTTTTAGCTGGATTTAAGGAACGAGACTGTCTCATTCCCACACACACGTAGGAACATCAGTCCATTTATCAGACAAAAAGCCACTTCACAGAGTTTCCTGGCCATTTTTTCAGACATAGGTATGTTTATGTTTTAGCTGTAGTAGTTTTGGACCACAGTTTTCTTCGGTCTCCTGTTTTTAAATGAGCTTATTCACTGTAAATCTCTCCTTCCAGAATAGCAGGGACTCTACTGAAGAAGAAATAAAAAAACAAAGAATCCTGTCAGTAAAATAGCACCTTCTTTTTTGTATATTTTTGTAAATATAGGTCATCATGATGTTTACCTATTTATGTAAACTTTTAGACTTTGTAATTTTTCTATACCATTTTATAGATTTTATAGATATACATCTGGAATTTTTTCCATTGTGTCAAAAGTTGTTTCCTTGATGGAGAATCTGATTAATAGAAAGATTAAAGAGTTGTCAAATTATCAAGAGGGCTGTTTGTCACATTCATCTTTGTATTTTAATGTAATGAGAACTGTTATGCAAATCTTGCACTGTCAAAATGTCCAACATTCTTATTCACGTAGAAATCCTTTCTGTTTCGTGTCTCGGTATGTAAAAAAAAAAAAAAAACCGAAGACAAAAGACTCTCCACCTTTCCTTGAAACGTTATCAACACTGAACATTTCAGCTTTCCTGCTGAGGCTTACATCACTTCCTGTGGTCTGCCTGCATGTGTTGCCCTCTCTAAACAGGAAGGGGCACAAGCACAGATGTGACAGATAGCTCTGTGTAAGAAGGGCATGTCAGAAGTTTGAGGGAACTGCTGGGCCTTCAAGCAGGAAGTTGGTTTAGATGCCCTGGTTCACCCTGTCTCTGCAATCACAGCTACAGTTGGACTATTATTCCACTAGAGGGCTACAGAAGGTCAAAAAAGCAGCTGACAGCTTAATGCCTATGTCTCTTTGTTGGTGTTTTTCTGGTGTTCTCTCTTGGCCTTGTATCTCTGTTTCAGAGAGAGCACACTGCCATTTTGAATGGAAAGGAAGGTCCTATCAATCACTTAAACCCTCTTTCTGCTAGAGCTGTAGTGCGTCTCCATTCAGAGAGAAAAAAAATTGAAAACAAAATTTAGAAAAGGTTTCAGTTCTGCTGAGGAGGAAGTACATCACATTATTTAGCAGACGCTCTTACCCAGAGCGACTTACGTAGATTACAGTTCTTTACAATGTTTGTAAAGAACTGTAACTCTATTTGTATAGTTGGATAGTTACTGAGGCAATTGTGGATTAAGTACCTTGCCCAAGGGTACAGCAGCAGTGTCCCAACGGGAAATCGAACCGGCATCCTTTCAGTCACGAGCCCTGCTCCTTAACCACTATGCCACACTGCTGCCCACAGTACAGTCAGACTTCTGACAAGTACAGTGAGATTTCTGGTCCCTAAATATTTCACTAGAACATGGGTGGATGATAATGTGCATCTTGTGATGGTTTGATGTCTAATTAAGCTGTTCCTACTGTGGAGTAACAAACATAAGGAGTCCCTGGAGGTCCAGTGCAAATTAATGGCCTCACATAAATGGCCAGATTCACTCTATCGTTGCTGTAAAATTCTCCCACTATTAAAATGAAACACCAAAGAAAGCAAACCCTCCGTTCACACTTTGATGATTCACAGATTATTGCAAACGGGAGAGTCCAGGTACCCCACCGCCAGAAATGGTCTGAGGGCTGGTGATTTGAGGTACCAAATCGGAGGTTCGTTTCCTGCCAAAGTTAGTGCTTCCTGTTCAGAGAAATTCCGTTCAGGCAGAGAGATGCTTTTACATTACCTGGGTAAGCCAAGGTGTCCATGAAAATGGAAGAGGGGTAACAGCAACATCTTGGAATAGTTTTGTCTGCAACTTGCTTTCTGGGATTTTTGCTATTTATGTGAAAGAGTTCTAATGACTCAGTAAATAGACAAAGGGGCTATAGACACTAATAAAAGTACTGAAACGGTTAACCACTGAAACAAGCTGTGTGTGGGGGGGCTTCATCAGTGAACCACATCCTGCTGCATGAAGCTTCACCCTCACTTTCTCACACCAGGATCGGTACCTTGCGTCTATAAGCAGCAATCGTAAGCATTGAGTTATACCTTCATGGTAAAGGATGACAGGGTGTCAGGCTTGAACGTATGGGTACCAAAACGCATTAATGAATTTAGTGTGTGTGAGTATTTGTGTGTGTGTGTGTGTGAGAGAGAGAGAGAGAGAAAGAGAGAGAGAAAATAGTCAAGATGAAACGGGGATAGATTACCCCAGATGATACCATAAATATCATATTGAAGTGTGTGAACCTCACAGTATCATGACTCACAGCTGTCCTTTGAGGGTTTGAGACTTGGGTACATTTGTGGTGTCTTTGTGGTGCTGTGGTACAGGGCTTGTAACCAGAGGTTTCAGATATAATTCCCAGATGAGTTTCTGTGAATATTCAGCTCTATAAATGGACAAAACATAAAAATATCAGGCTTTCACATAACATCTTCAAATGACAAAACATTCATGTTTCACTGGAGTAAAAGAGAGAAACTACAATGGTCCATGTTTTCTATGAAGGTTATTTTACGCTCTGGCTGTTGTGAGACACAGTGGCATCTAAACTACTGTTCAGTATTTGAACAAACAGAAAAGTTTGTCCTTTCACCCAGTTTCCTAGTGGCCTTTCCTGATTTTTATTTACACAGTACCATTTGTAGCCCATTTGTTTTCTCACAACAGATAGACTTTTCCCTTATCTTCATGAAAAGTTAACAGCAACACTACAAGCTAGGTTATAGGAGATACATTTAAGAAGTTGAAATAAAAATAAAAAACTACTCGTGAAGTTCTTTCTTGTTCCTGCACTAGATCCTACACTAGATTAAAGAAACAGGTCAGATCTGCTTGTAATTCAAACACATGACCAATTTTGCTATCGTTATAATCTGACCAGGCAGTAGACCAACACCAAATACAATTTATGCTCCAAGAGGCTGTTGATACAGTCAGTTGTGCAGCATCCTGTCTCTGGAGAGAATGTAATACGCTCCACGTCTTTCTGCTGTGTTGCAACATCATGAATATGTGTCATGAATATGTGTCACGGACGCAGTCAGCTTCTCTGAAGACAACGTTTACAAAATGTTCTCATGATGGCCGCCCTCTGAAATGCTGTCAGAATGCAGAGATTGTGTCTTTGAACAGCTGCTCGTTTCGTTTGCATTTTATTGCAGGTTACATATTTACTGTCCTTTTGTTTCTTCTCTGTTTCTGTCATATTTTCTCTCAACCCTCACAACTAACCCAGAATGCAGCTGTCCGACTTGTCTACAGTCTCCCTAAACATAGTCCAGTTACTCCTCACTGGACTTCACTGGCTTCCTGTTATCGCTCGCGTCAAGTTCAAAACTGGTGCTGGCATACAGGACAGTGAATGGGACAGCCCCCTCGAACCTATGACCCCACTTCAAACCCTGTATTCCGGCAAGAACACTACATTCTGCAACCATGGGGAAAATGGCTATCCCATCCTGATGCTGTGGAGTGTCTGCTAAATGAATGTGATGTAATGTAATGTAACGCATTCTGCACTCTCTTGCAAGCAGACCCTATCCATAAGGTAACTACAGTGTCAGTATTACTAAGATACTAACAGTAGTAAGTACTAATAAAACAGAGGGTCAGCAGAGGTGTGGCTTAGCTGGAACCGTAGCGATGCACACTGACACCCGAGAATTCCGAGGCCTGGACAGAAGTCGCACACCTCTGTAGCTGTATTGATGTGGTGCAGATGGATTATGCGCCTGTCAGCTGACTCTGGATCAGTGTCAGCTATCTGCACAGAACAGAGTCAGGTTCGGGTTTGGTTTATCTATTTCTAGATCTGTGTCTGTAGGCACTATCAAGCATAATATTGAAAAAATTGGGTTATTTATAATCAACCACTTACGGCAACGTGCTCGTGTATTATGATAACAGTTCCTCTCCTCAGGTAATTTACAAAATAAATATGGTATAACTGGTGCAGAAACCAACCCCTGCCCGTTTCAGCGCAAGGGTTCAATTTTCTCTCTAATCATAAAGCATCGCGGCCAGCGATGCAGCGAGTGAATTGGCTTTCATGGTTTTTATCAAGGACTCAAGAAGAAGCTTTCACTGCTTTTCACTGGAACGAATAAAGCAGACATGTGACCAATAACATGTTACTAAAACGTGCATCTTTCATCCACTGAATACTGTATGTTGCCGGTTTATGCCGCCACCTTCCCTCGGTGCTTCGGATCCTCGGCATCAGCTGTGCGCTGCAGCTGATTCATAAAAACGCACAGCCGAACAAAGGAGAGACGAGGCAGTCCAGGTGCGCCCATTATTTTGTAGGGGACCCTCATCCCTTACACACGCTCAAAAGGCCAATATCTCTCATTAACCCTCTTATTTGGTTACTTAAATAAACATATAAGCTACTTGAAAATATCTATACTTATAAGATGTGATGTCATGGAAAACAACTAGGTATCACTCCGAATTACAGAGAGAATAATTCCGTTTCTCCCCCCGCGGGGCGCGCAGGTGTAGGATTGGTTTGTGCCATTCCTCCTGCTCCCGTTCTTCCTGGATAGAGGGAACCGGTGCGGAGTCGCGGATGCCGCGGCGCAGAGCTGACTGCTTCGGGTATTAGCACAAAACAGAGGATCGGACTCATTTACATCTAACTGGAGAACCGCGGAGAACGGACAAGCTGGAGCAGATCACGGTGAAGTAAGAAATCAAATGATCATTGCTCCAGAGGAGCAACAGAGAGCGATTGGCTAACGAGCTAATTATCTAGCTACACTGGCTGGCTAGTAGTTAGCGAAACAGAGCTGGTAACTAGCAAGGTGTTCAACAAGCTTAACAGCACAGAAGGTAGGTTAATCTAAAGTCTGTGGACTAGGTATTATATTTTTAATAATAACTCCTGTTTGTTCTGTCGTTTTGCATTAAAGCGTTCACGTTGAGAGGCAATGCTAAAATGTCATTAATTAAGAACAGAAATTGCGTCGGATGGAAGAAGTGATAGCTAGCGAACTTGCTGTTGCACTCGGAATAGTCCAAGGGCAGGTTAGCTGACAAAAGGAAGGATCGTGCCAGAAGAACATTTTTCCAGTTCTTATCAGAATGACAAATACCTGCTTAGCCTGCCAGTCAAATTTTGTGCGACTCTTGAGTTTTATTTGGCCGTAAACATGCGGGGCGTGTTTCGCAGTGAACAGTCCTTGTTTGTCATGTTGGCACAAGCGAGGCAACCGCGTAAAATAACTTCCCAATCAACGCAAACGCGGCAGGCTCAGTGTCACCGCCTGTTGCGGCCGTTTTGTCATTATTTTATCAGAAGACAGGCTTTGGATGCTGACTTGTTCTTTTCTCCTTTTTGCAGCTGGAAGACCGAACCTTATTACGCACCGATGGATAATCTGTTTATGTTGTTTTAAATACCATTTCACAAAGAAAGCCTTTCTGAACTTATCAGGGTCAGTAGAACTCCAGTATAATATTTTATCAAAGGAAGCGTTGGGTCAGATAACATTGGATCAGATATCCCATACACATTAGGCCATATATTGAGTATCGTTAGATGTTTTTTGCTCTTTATTTCTGCAAATGGCTTGTTGTTTGAAGGACGAGCTTCTATGCTCCATTTGTCTGAGTATTTACCAAGACCCCGTCAGTTTCGGGTGCGAGCATTACTTCTGCCGCAAGTGCATCACGGAGCACTGGAGCCGGCAGGAACACCACAGCGTCCGGGACTGTCCGGAGTGCCGGCGGACCTTCGCCGACCCGCTGCTCTCCCCCAGCCTGAAGCTGTCCAACATCGTGGAGCGGTACTCCGCGTTCCCGCTGGACGCCATCCTGAGCGCGCAGCGGAGCTCGCACCCCTGCAAGGACCACGAGAAGGTGAAGCTCTTCTGCCTCACCGATAAGAGCCTCGTGTGCTTCTTCTGCGACGAGGCCGCGCTGCACGAGCAGCACCAGGTGACCACCGTGGATGAGGCCTTCGAGGAGTTACAGGTGAGTTCACCGTGCCGCCTGGCCCGCATTGGACAGTCCCCTCACCCCAACTCCACGCCAGGTGCTGCCTTCACAGTGAAGGCACGCGCAAGAGTTATTCCCAATGTCATACAACGGAAACCTTCATACTCAGCGGTCTAGTTTTTTTTTTATGTGCTTGACCATCTTTACTTATCAGGAAAACTGACCAGTTCTCTATCAATAGTGCTGTGCATGTTATTATCGCTTGTAATCGCTTGGCTTTGTCGTACATCATATTATAAAATGTTATATTATATTTTTAAGCCAGTCATAATTCATAGATTGATGGCACTTTCATATGATTTTAAGTAAAGCTTGAGAATAGGCAAATGGAATAGTCTTGCTCTATTAAAAATGTACCCCAGCTGTCTATGCAAGTGAGAAATGGCTGCTGGAACATAGTGTCTATGGGCAACCTTGACCATTTCCTATTGACTGCAGTACAGGATAGATGTCTTTCCTGCTCTGCATAACTTTGTTCTGAATCTCTCTGCCTTAAGCGCCGGTTGGATCTCAGCTTTTGGGTGTTGCCTGCTAATGGTAGTGTGACATTTATTTTTAGAAGGTGGCTGTTTACCATCTACTTCATCAATGATTTTTTTTTGGGCAGCAGTGTAGCAGTAGTGGTTAAGGAGCAGGATTCATAGCCGAAAGGTCGCTGGTTCAATTCCCCACTAGGGAACTGCTGCTGGGCAAGGTGCTTAACCCACCACCATTGCCTCAGTAAATATCCAGCTGTATAAATGGATAACATTGTAAAAACCTGCAACCAATGTCAGTCGGTCTGGATAAAAGCCTCTGCTAAATGGCAATAATGTAAGGTATTTTAATTCATGCTTCTGTCCATCCTTTTTTCCTCTGATCATGTGACCACAGCTGGATATGGACATCTGGAGGTCATTTTATTGGGGAACCTACTGACACAGTTGTTGGTGTAGTGTGTTGAGGGCCGGGGATGTGACACTCCCCTGGGGACTCCAGGGTTGGCGGTGAAAGTTGCAGAACACACACAGTCTGAATCCTGTTTTTCACAAACGGCTGCAAACACCTTATGATGGTACTGTTCACACCCATATCCTTAACTGTTTGCATTTTTTACTGAATACCAATGAGAAATCGACAAATAAAATCCTAACAGTTTTTGAGTATATGATGCTGCTTGTGGATTCCTTTAATGTGAGCGTAATTCTCTAGACATTTTCTGACAACGGACACTGACGCAATTGTACTTTTTTGTCGTGTAGGATGGTCAATGACGGGGTTTTTGATTCAGACACACAGAAGGAGTGTAATGTTGTTCCATTGCTATGTGAAACGGCATCCTGCATTTTTTTGGACAATACCTTCTAATCTGTTTCAGTCTACTCCTTTTTGTGCATAGTTTCTTAATATTGTAATGCATAGTTTTCCGTTGGTTTCATTGGCACTCTATAAAGACAGACTTAGGAAAGTTAATCTTAAATATATATCAAGCATTGGGAAAAATGCTTTTCGAATGCTCTTTGAAGCATTGAAAAAACAGCATGTTAGCTAATGTTAATTCTTTGCTGGCCAGCTATTTCACTCCTGACCAAGACTTGTCCCTCACCATGCCTGGTGTTGAGCTTGTGCCCTGTTCCTAGCTGTGAATGCTGTTTTCTTTTTAATCAGTGCAGCCTTTGGGTCTGAAATGACTCAGGATTTTTCATTTGGGAAGTTTCATGAATTTGGTTGGAATAACGCATGTCCACACAAAACTGAATTGTGATAATAAGCACACAGTGTTACAATCACGGCTATTATAAATGCAGCACTGACAGGCACGTGGGAGAGATGGACCTCACACCCTGTTAGCCTTTAGCGTTCCTGTGCTGTGTGCTTGTTCACAGCCGGACCCAGCTGCCTCCTCTGGCTGTGCTGGCGGGGAATCCCTGTTAGTCTGAACCTGTCTGTGTGCGGTCCGTTGGGGAGATCTGGGCCCCCATGCCCCACCAACTCAGCATGATGAAGCACAAACCCGAAAATGAAAACGTTCAGATTGAATTTCACTTTCGTTTCTCTGCAGTCCCGGTGCTACTTGTGGAAAGGTACATTGCTTGAATAGTTCCGGAATATCGTTTCCTTGTATCTGTGTAATTAATTTCCTGAAGGCTTGTCTCAATGAACACGCCAGCTTTGAGGCTGTTGCAGGAATTTAGATCAACCCTTTTAGCTACTCATCCTGCTTGACAGTGTCTCTTTGGAACAAGGAAGATTAAACTCCTTACTTCATTTTATCGTATCTGGCGGTCATAGCTGATGGGCAGTATATTGAATCACTTTAACCGTTCTGTCTGAGTGTGGGTGTTTGGGCCCGTTTGACACTAGAGTGGTGATACAGGACCGGACCAGCAGCAGCTACAGCAGACAGGAGGTGATGTTTAAGACCCGGAAAGAGACTGTTTACAAAGGAGGAATGCAGGGTGAAGGGAGTATCTCAAACGCACCTTTTCTGAAGGAGAAATGGCCATTCTCTATCGACACTGTTAGCACAAATCTGTCATAACATCTCACACTTGCATAACTTTAAGCCGAAGTTTTCTTAGGAAAAGCACTGACGCGTAAGTATTGGCACACACTCTTGTAACTCCCTTTGCTTGAGATTTATTCAAACCAAGAAAGGGAGTAAGACTGTTTCCTTTTACACTGAGCTAGGGCACCATTAGTATGCCTCTCCTTGTCGAAGTGCAGACTGAAAGCTTAATGCATTCCATACGATTACGTAAAGTGTACTCTAAATAAAAGCTGCAATGTGACCTTTTAACACCTAAAAAGTTGCATGAAGTTCTCAGAAACAAACATTGTAAAAAAAGGTTTAAAAGAAGTAAAAAAAAAAATGCAGAATACTACTTCTTATTAAATCATCACTTCAGTTATGTCTTTGTACAGCACATGTCCTGGCACAGACATGCTAGCACCAGTGAGCCCAGTGTCTGAAAAAAGTCACACTTTGCTCTAATTAGTGCTGCAGTGAGATGGCACAGCATTGACCCCTCACACTCTCAGCATGAGGAGTCATTTCTAGCTGCTCACCCCTCCAGGCAGGACTCCACTCTGACAGTAGTTGTACTTTGTCCTTTACTTTGAGTAACATGTAAGGAAAGGTTACATATTCTGCTCCTTGTCAAGTGTACTGCAAGTCGGGCAGCAGTTGGTAAAGTAAAAAAAAAAAAAAAAAAAAAATCAAGTTCCAAAACAGTTGGTAGTTGGTTTTGGTGAAATGCCTTATTAACGATTAGAGCAAATTCTAGCAGTTGTGGACGTTGTTCGTGTGACCCTTTCATTCCTTCAGCTGTTAGACTTTCATCCCCTGCAGGTGGCCCAGTTGAAATGCTCTATCATGGCTATATATTAAATATAATTAGTTACACTCATTATAATAACTATGTGACAAGACAACTCGTTCTTCACATGGCCTGATTTGAATGGAATTAAAAGCTGATTTGACCCTGACCATGCCAGGTCAGTAACATTTAATTTCTTACATGACACAGTGCTCTGCCCTAAATTAAGTTCTGTTGGAGCGTGCTGGGAAAAAAATGAACTTTTGTTATGTTTAGCAGGGCATTCACAGAACCTTTTCATATATATATATGTTTGGAAATCATTGTTCTGTTGCTTTATGAAATGAGTGCAGTGATGTATAATTTTGAAAGTGAATCCAAGGGCTCTGTGAGTGATTGTTTACTCCTGAAAGAAAGTAAATGACTTGCAAATGACCTTTTAGTATAAAATCCAACAATAAAAAAAAAAGAAAGTAAAGGAACTGAGCAAACAGGTGTGAGTCTCTCTGTGGATACCTGTGTACTTTCCGCCTGTGCCGTGGGAGAGTACCTTGTGCTTAGTGTTGGATCTGGCAGGCACACAACTGCACCTCTCTCGTTCTGACCTCCCTGTCCTGCAGAATTAAACACAAATGTGAAACAAAATGTCAAAAGGATTGTGACTAATGTCCTTTATCACCTGCAGCGTCGTAGTCTTATAATTTTTGGGGCTTGTTAAGTTGAGGTGCGAGCGGAATCAGTACCCTTCTGAAATGACCCATGTCCTCTCAGGTCAGCGTCTGCCAGCGTGTTGTGTGAGCTTCATTGATTGCTGTTGACGGAAGGTCCAAAGTCTGGATAATGGGAGGAGCCAGTCGGGATTGGCTCTGTACCTGCAGTCTGCTGTGATCAGCAAACTGCAGCCCCTCAGGCAGGGGTATGAGGTACACACTGTTAAAGGGCTTATATTACCTCATCTCCTCAGCCCAGCTGCTGCCTCAGTGCACTGGCGCCCAGCAAACAGCTGGTCAACTCAGATCAGCCATCACTGGTTGGTGTGACACTCCACACTCCCCATCCTGCTCTAGGTAAAATACTACTGCAACACCTTCATCACTGTCCTGGGAAAAACACAGTGAGGTTACTCCATACCTCTGTCTCTGCAGGGTCACACTGCCCTACAGGGCCACAGGTATCAGCACAGTCGTGATATTTGACAGAATTGACCTTAATGGGCGGCACTTAAGTAACCACTGGAGATTGTGTGTGTGTGTGTGTGTGTGTGGGTGGTGCAAACAAGATGGTGTTTGCTGTCATATCAGCAGTGTTCTGCTGTGCCTGTTTCTGGATCGGTTGCCAGGGTGGGAGATGGTGATTTTTTTTTTTTTTATAGCATCCATTGCTTGACTGAAGCACAGGAAAGGGAGTCTGGTGGTGGCAGAGGTCTGCGGGAGGGGTTTCAGCGTGGGGATTTCTGTGCTGTGTGGATGAAGAGAAGGCCGTGCTGGCAGGCTCAGGGCTGTGATCAGTGGGCGCTGGGGGGGCCGAGGGGGATGTGAGAGGTGGGGTTCATTAAAAAGAAGCTGCTGCCTCTAACTCTGCCCCTGGGGGCTCTCTCTCTGTGCCACTTGACGTCAGTGTTTTCTTTTTTAAAAGTCTAAAATCAGCATCCTCTGTAGCTTTCCCTGTGGGCAGGGTATTCAGAGCCTGATGTCTGTTTATCTGGGCTCAGTCCTGAAGGCAGGGGCTGTGCAAGTTACCCACTGCCTGCGACAGGACCGCAGAATGGGGACAGAGCCGATTACAGGAGAGCTGCCACAGAAACAGCAGGGCGTTGTGGAGTGCAGAGATGCAGGTGAGCTCTCCAGCACCGAGACAGATGCTCCCTGAATGAGTGGCCCAATCTGGTCAGTTTGGTTTTTTTTTTTTAAATCTAATCTACATAATGCAATTAAAAGGTTTAAAGACATAATGCAGGTTAAAAGGAAGGTTGTTTTGCATGTCTGTGGTATTAAATGATGGCAGGTGTATCTGTGCTGTGGCTGTGAGTAAAGCTGCCTCTGTTTCTCACGCACACTCGCACACGCACACGCGCACACTCACACTCACACGCACACACTCGCACTCGCACTCGCACTCGCACTCGCACTCACACTCGCTCTCACGCACACGCTCTCACGCTCTCACGCTCTCACGCTCTCACGCTCTCACGCTCTCACGCTCTCACGCTCTCACGCTCTCACGCTCTCACGCTCTCACGCTCTCTCACGCTCTCTCACGCTCTCACACACTCTTGCAGAGTTGTACGCTCACATGGTGCAGAGCAGGTATATTTAGGTCAGTGCAGAGCCATCCCATTGGCTGAAGTTGCCATCCTTGTTGAGCAGGCATGTGGGACATTAGAATAGTCACTGGAAGAGTGAGGCCTTGGCAAGGGAGAGGAAATGGCTTGTGTAAAAACTGTACTGAAGCCAGCTGATCACACAGGGACATCCAGGATGGAAGTGTATGGAGAATGTTGTTGGCTAATCCATCCCTGTCCTCGTTTCATTTTATGACACCTGTGTCTGTTACAGCATTTAATTACCTCAGGAGGTAAAACGGGAGGTGATAGACGTGTGCTGGTCAATGTTTAATGTTAATTTACCTTTGATGTCACTGAAACAAATAGATACAATAAGACAACCAGCGATTTATACCTGTAATTTTCAGTTTTTCTGCCTGTGTGTGTGTGTGTCTATGAATCGGAGCTTGTCCTTTTCCTCTCCATTTTTGGATTGTCCTCGTCAGACAACCTCTTGCTGTTGTGTAAACACCACTGCCAGTGCTAAAGAACCTCAGAGAACCCCGCAGGGAGTTTACCTAAACAACAGAATTCAAACTTTAGCAAACATTAGCTGCCTTTTGCATGTGCTTGTGTGTGTGTGTACATGAGTGTGATATTTACCTTACTTAAATACAGTGAGCTAAATGATTGGAAGAAAGAATTGCACAGGTATTCAGTCACACCACCTGAAGGACTGTTAAAATGCACAGTCATGGTCTGACTTCCGCGTGTCACAGAGACTGCAGAGTCGAAGTGGATTCAGTCAGATTCCTCAGGTCCGGCTCTGATATCACTCCTCTCAGTTAAATAACTGAAGCCTGTGGTATACTCACAACAAGCTGTTTCTGTTATTCATAATGCATTGTCACATATGGACTAATTTCTGTCCTCTCCATAGGTTTTCATTCATCCTGAATGGAGAAGGTGCGCTTTGTCATCAGGAATCATCTGTTGTATCAGGCTACCCAGCCTGGAGGTGGAGTGGGTGCTGTTATCTGTGGGTCAGCAGAGAATGGGGTCACCCTTTGGAAGTGGGGGTTCACTCAGGAGCTGTTGGCTGTGCGTTCGCTGTGTGTCTGTGTCCTCGGATTCCCCGTCTGCCTCCGATTTGTGGGTGTCTGCTCCCCCCTCTTCCCTTGTTAGCTCTGAGACACTGAATCAGTCGCTGCTGATTATGTGGAATTAGCACAGATTACAGGCCTGCTGTTCTGCACGCAGAGCCAAAGAGAGCTGTAATTGTGTGTAATTCAAAACTCCCTGTGGTGTGGGATGGAGGGGCGGAGCCCTACAGGGCTGTAATCCAATGATATCGAAGGGAATTGGACTGGCAATGGGACCTTTGAGAAGGGAGCATCCCAGGCCTCGAAAAAAGCTCTTGAGTGTCATTGACAGACTGCAAGCTGCTATTAAGAAACAAATGGTACACTGATAATGTTCAGTGTACTGTTAACATTATTATGACAGTAGGAAGTTGACAAGAAATTTTTCCTCATTACAACAGGATGGTGTAGTCTGACAAGTTACATTGAGTATGCCAGTCTGTGATTGTGGCACACACAACTACATTGACAGCAGGTCCAATGTATGATGACGTTAGCCAAGCCCAGGGTTCGAGAGCTGTGCTACCAGTTTGGAGCATGCATCAAAGCATTCAGGAGCAAAATATACAGGGATATCTCTCACTGGCTATAAGTAGAGCAAGCGCTCTGCTCAGATGGAAATGTGTTCTCCATTCTCCCTCAGTGCTGGTATCTCTGTGTTTGCTTGGCTCTCTCCCTCAGTGCTGGTATCTCTGTGTTTCATTGGTGGCCTCTCTCCCTCAGTGCGGGTATCTGTGTGTTTCATTGGTGGCCTCTCTCCCTCAGTGCTGGTATCTCTGTGTTTCATTGGTGGCCTCTCTCCCTCAGTGCTGGTATCTCTGTGTTTCATTGGTGGCCTCTCTCCCTCAGTGCTGGTATCTCTGTGTTTCATTGGTGGCCTCTCTCCCTCAGTGCTGGTATCTCTGTGTTTCATTGGTGGCCTCTCTCCCTCAGTGCTGGTATCTCTGTGTTTCATTGGTGGCCTCTCCCTCGGTGCTGGTATCTCTGTGTTTCATTGGTGGCCTCTCTCCCTCAGTGCTGGTATCTCTGTGTTTCATTGGTGGCCTCTCTCCCTCAGTGCTGGTATCTCTGTGTTTCATTGGTGGCCTCTCTCCCTCAGTGCTGGTATCTCTGTGTTTCATTGGTGGCCTCTCCCTCGGTGCTGGTATCTCTGTGTTTCATTGGTGGCCTCTCTCCCTCAGTGCTGGTATCTCTGTGTTTGCTTGGCTCTCTCCCTCGGTGCTGGTATCCCCCAAAGTGTGGCCCTTTTGAAAGTGGTTTTTTTGAGGGCTCCATACTGTTGCACTGTCTGCACTGCACTTTGCAGTCAGCAAACACGCATCCATTGAGTATCTGGCACAGACTGGCAAATGCTCTGTCTTCAAGCACATTAGAAAAACAACTTCATCCACATCCGTTAGCTGGAGAACTCTGACACGGTCAAACAGTATACATACTGTACTTTGTTTACCTGTGATGACACACCTCACATGTGACTGATGGTGCTTGTGTCTGACTCTGCACTTAAAGGTTCTACACTATTCCTGTAGGGCTTCAATGCCTACAGGGTTACCTCTCTCTGTCTACTGCTCCACAGGAAATGATATGTGTGTGTGTGTGTGCTGATGTTAGCCCACCGTTAGAGTCCAGAGCTCCGGTGGAGCCGGCGAGCCGCGGTGTGCAGAGCCATGTGCAGCGTGCTTTTAATAACACATAGCCCTCGCGGAGCGTGTGCTCCTAATCCCACCAGCTTTCATGGGGCCAGTTTACGAGGTTGCATGTATTACGGTTTGTAATCGCTTGGTTATGATGCAGGAGGATCAGCTGTGTGTTGCGTGTGAGTCTGCTGGCTTCTTACCGCGTGTACGGAAACGTGGTTTCTGTTCGTGTCCGCGTGATGTTTATGTGATGTGCTGTTTTAAATCCTCGCAAAATTACAACAAAGGATTTATACAACCATTTTAATCAAATATTTGATATTAGTTGGTATTCTACATCTGCTTTTTCCCCTGTCCTACCTGTTTATTTCTGAGTTCGTTATTATAAACATTAGACTGTTGTGACATCTGCAATGTAGAGCAGAACAGCTTTGAAAATGCATCATGTTATACTTCTGATTTGATTCGTAATCTCTCTTATGATTCATAATTTTCTGATTCATGCCCTTTCCCGGTTCTAGACAGGGGGACAGAAAGGGGCTTGACGGAACACGAGGCTGTGTGATGTAAGCGTATCGTTACAGAGTTCAGGAGATGTGAATGATGCTGAAGGTTACCTGATAGAAAATGCATCTCACTGGTGTACTGTAGGCTGATCAACAGCTTCCCAGTGTGAGAATAATTCAGTACAGTCTGTTTACAGCAAGGTGCAGAGCTGAAGCATGTGAAATGCCATATTAATGAATAGATGCATAGTTTTATTAATTAAGCATATTCATGAATTGACAGAAGTGAACCCAAGCCTTTAGTTGTGTTTTTCATGTGGGTGCAGTTTCTAGGAGTCCTCCTTCAAGGCGGGTTTGAATTCAAATTTAAAACGTAATGGTGCACTCTCATTTTGAGGAGAGAAGTGTAAGATGGCTGTCTGGCTGTAGTGGGTGTGCATCTCTGAGCTGCCACCTTCCTGGGGAGAGAAGGGCTGTTTCTTTCGGTCTCTGTGTGTAATCTGGACCCTTGCCTGGGCTTCTCTCCAGGTGAGCGGAAGGTACAGGTGTGTGTGTGTGTGTGTGTGTGTGTTTGCACAGTGTGTTTGCCACCCAGCAGGATTTCCTTGTATGCAGAGACTTGAGAGAGAATTTTTTTTAATAGCTGTCTGGCTCATTATGCAGATTAATGAGAGGAAGATGTGGACATGGAGCCCTGCAGGGCTGCTAATAACCTTCTCCTTGGTAATGCCTGCTGACCTCTGATGCCTTCTGCCTCGGCTTAATTCTACCTTCAAACACTGTTAGAATCTGACTGATGTGAATGCTGATAAGGACAGATCATTAGTGTTGTAAAGCTGGGCTTAATATTGTCCTTGGTCAGTCCAGTGATTTTAAGTAAGCGAATGGCATGTGTGGTTCGGAGTGTCCCGGATCCTCAACGCCGTGTGTGTGTGGGTACATCGCCGGGGTACAGGCTTTGTGATGTCACCTGCACACAGGAACCTGCACCGAAACCTCCCTGTGTTCCCCCCCCCCCCCACGGCCCCACCTTCCAGCTCTGCCTGGCATTGTAGCCGATGGCGATAATAGCCTGTTTTATAACTCGTCTCTTCCCTCGTAATCTTAATATTTAATTTCACATGTAGGAACAGTCTCAACTCAGAACTCAACATAGCACAATTTTTTTCATCTTTGGGGAAATTCAGTATGTAAAACTAATCTAGAGTCCCAATAACAGTTGACTGAAATGATTATGAAACTCAGAGTTGGAGGTGAATTTGAACGCCTGGGTGTATTCTCTCCTGAGGTGATCTCTGGGGGAAGGAGTGAGGAGTTGTGCCACTGAAGACATGACCTGTACCAGGGGCTGGGCAGGGAGGGTGGAGGCTCCAGAGAGCTCATGGAGGGAGACAGGGGTGTGGGGGTGTTGGCTGAGGGGCCATAAGCAGAGTTTTAAATCTGTTGTCTGGGGGTAATCCTGTTTTGGGGACAGATAATCCAGCCTGCCGAGCGCTAATCTCACCAGTTCCCCCCGCAGATATTAATCAATTAGGGAGATTAGCAATCTTTCCTCCTTTTTCTCCTCTGGAGTCAGAGAGGGAGGGGGGCACTCCCCACCCCTGGGCAGCCCCCTCACAGTGCCAGAGCAGTCCAGGGACTGCAGCCAATCACTGTCACCAACAGGGCTTCTGTGCTTGAGTGAGTCTGCTTCTCAGTACAGTGTAGCGGATCGGTGGCTGTCTACACCGGTGCAGAGAGGATACTGTTGGGAGAGCACTGACGATGTGACAGGCCACAGAAAACAGAAACCTGCCCTGCTGGCAGCTCCTCCCGATCCAATGCTGTGACCACAGGGTGTGGGAGGAGCCTGGGATGGGAGGAGCCTGGGATGGGAGGAGCCGGTGGTGGGAGGGGCATGTGGTGGGAGGAGCCTGAGATAGGATAAGCCTTATAATATCTGATAAAGTTATGGTGTAATTAGACACCTACAGGTTATTTCAAAAGCCTGTCAGTATGGTCAAGCTGTTCTTTTGCTGTTCTTTGGTGTCATTAGCGGGCATTACTGACCCCAGGGGGAGGGACATGTGGGTGCCAGTGTGAGGGAGGGGAGACTATAGCCCCATCATCAGTAGGTATACTTGTCTTCTGTTGCCTAGTCAGATTGCCCAAGTTAACTTGTGGTAGTGCTTGAATGGTGTTGTGCTCACAGTCACTGGTCTGGGATTGTTGTTAGCCTGGTCTGGTGCTGTTGCTCATTTAACTCGAATGGTTACACTTATGTTCTACTGTGCTGGGAGCCGCTCTGGATAAGAGCGTCTGCTAAAGGAATATAATGTAATGTCTGTGTTTCAAAGGCTGATGCCGATAAAGTAGGAAGTGCTTATTTTTGTGCCGATACGATTGGCCACCAGATTTATATTGGCTGACTGCTGGTTCTGCGGTACATTTGTGCTTGCATGGTGGAGAGCTGATGAGATGAGTGGTGTGCAGATTCAGGCTGATTTCTGGGCATTTCCTTTTCAGGGATGTTTTGCAGTGGTTTCATGATGTTTGAATGTGTTTTGCTGCTATCTGTCTGATGCTGTTTATCGTTCCCCTTCATCGGCACTGCAGTCTGACACTGATAATTCCCCTCAGGGGAATGCAGCCAGCGGTTAAGTCAAATCCTGAAGACTTGCGCAAAACTTACATCTTAAACAGCAGATCCGGGAAGGTCTGTGCGCTCTGGAGGAGTGTGTCTGTGATGTAGTCCTTAATCTTGTTTTTTAAGATTTGTGCTACAGCCAAAGAACCTTGAGTGGAAGGAGTTTAAATTTTGGCTCAGCAGTGATTGTACTCCCTGCCACATTGCATTATGGGAAGTTTCAGGGCCCAGGATGAGTGGCGGAGTGGGTGGGATTTGAGTCAAGACGCTGCTTGGCTTCTCCATAAGATGGAGAAATGTGGGAAATTATTTATGTAATGGGAAATGCAGTCGACTGTACGTACACACACATACGTACACACACAAAAAATACTGGTTTTGTTGCAGTTGCGAGTGGCGTGTTAATGCATTGATCACTGTGTGTTCTTCCACCAGAAAACCACCAACATAAAGACGGGTCGTGGTGAAAGCATTATTAAAAATGAATGGTGCGTGATGGTTCAGTAGCCCTAACGCTACACGCCTCAAACAAGCGCACGCTTGATTGTTTGTTATTTATTCACCATCATTGCATTCTGACGCGGGCTTTGGGGTGAGCTTACAGGAGGGAAACTGCCGGTAAACCGTGGTGCTGTTGAGTTGCAATATCATTGGTATTGCAGCACAATCATAAATGGAGGACATCAGTAGAATAAAATGACATCGGCACTTACTGAGAGCTTACTGTTTCTCTCTGAGTGAAAGGCAGGAACTCTCTCGAGAGCAGTCTCCAGTGTGTATAAAGGCGTGTGTCTCCACTCTGAATGTGTATCAAGGCACAGCTGTGTGGAGATGGATGACACTGTCCTGCTCTAGAGCTGCTTTATACGGGTTACAAGAGGAAAATACATCAAGGAAAGTCATCGAAATCTTTTTGTTTTACACACGAGGTCTTAGACCGAGGTGCTCATTAATGCTTATTAAACTGTGACTGAGCTGGGATCATCGCGGGGATTTTTGAATGTGAATGAAACCATCGAGGAACAGCGGCGACCCGCGGCTGAGAGCGGTCTGCAGGGTGGACACGGGGGTGCTTCCCTGCACTCATACAGCTCTGAGCCGTGTTACTGCATGGCTGTGTCAGATGAGGAAAGGAGGAAGAGGAAGGGTTGCGGGTTGCTGTTGTATCAGGCAGGAATGCCATGCTTTGCCGGTCACTTCCATATCGGCGAGCTGTAATGGGCAGACTGGAGCTCCTCAGCTCTGATGGTGGGAAAATGTTCCTTCTTAGGGCCTGCTGTTTCTGACCCTCACAGGCTTTTGAGATGGCCTGGTTCTGATTCTGTAGGTGTGTGAGAGATGCACTGTAGGGCAATTGCTCATATTACCTTTTAATGTAAATTTAAAATATGTTCTCCAAGTTACCTTTAACTTTAGGCAATTTATCATATTACCTTTCTGTACATTTTAAGTATGTTACTCTAAATTACCCTTAACTTAGGGCAATTGATCATATTACCTCTGTGTAAATGTAAAATACGTTACCCAAAGTTACCTTTAGTAATTGTAACTGGGTTGGTGCGGTCAGTGTGGCTGTGGAGGAGTTCTGGGCGGTGGGAGCTCTGGCGGGCGATGTTTGCGTGATCACCTGTGCGTCTGTGCTTCTTGCAGAGGGAGATGAAGGAGCAGCTGGCCAGCCTGCAGGACAGTGAGCAGGGCCACACTGAGGCCCTGCGGCTTCTACAGAGGCAGCTCACGGAGACCAAGGTAATCACCAGCCCCCCTCTGTGCCACACGGTGGCTCCATGTTGAAACACAGAGGCTGAGCTCTTCCAGAGCAGCGTCTTCAGGTCGGGCCTCTTGCATCAGACGAGTGGAGCAGCTTTCAGCTGATATAACCACACCCTGAAGCTTTCTGTCAAGCCTGGTCTTGAACTGTAAGTGTCTCTGTTTCCACTGTGCATGCCGGTAAGATATTCCACGCATGGAATAGGTCTTAGCGTGGCTGTGAAATTAAATGAATTTCTACCTAAGCCCTCTTGTTCTGCTGACAGAACTCCGCTTGAAGGAGCATCCATTGTCTGTTTTATTAATCCTGTTTAAAAATTTAAAAAAAAAAACCTTAATTAAACACCCCCTGTGTCTCATTTTGCTGAGACGAGAGATTAAGGGCCTTAAGTCTCTCCTCGTAACGTATGGTTGCCCCGGAACAGACTTGTTGCCGTTCTCCACAGTGGCGACTGCTTACTGTACTGATTTTTTGTTAATTTTGAAATGATGTACTGCATCATGTAGAATAATTTACATTTTCATTTGAGTTGTTTGGTAGACGCTCCTCGGGCGGCAGTGTAGCACAATGGTTAAGGAGTAGGACTCGTAACCGAAAGGTTGCCAGTTTGATCCCCACTGGGACACTGCTGCTGTACCCTTGGGCAAGGTACTCAACCCACAATTGCCTCAGATGTATAAATGGATAACATTGTAAAGAACTGTAACCTATGTAAGTCGCTTTGGATAAAAGCTTCTGCAAAATGAATAAATGTAAATGTAAATCTAGAGTGACTTACACAGACAATTCTTATGTTGTCCATCTATACAGATGGATATTTACTGAGGCAGTTCTGGGCTAAGCACCTTGCCCAACAAGGTGCCCAACAGCACAACAGCAGTGCCCCACCAAGGCAAACTGGGTTTCAAGTCTCCTTACCGCTACACCACACTAATGCCCAACACATCATACTGATGCCCAGTCTGTCTGAATGTGCATCATTTCTCATTCATATTCTGCGGTCAGTAAGCTGTTCCCAGGCCATACAGCATAGATTCTCTCATCTTATTAGAACTGATTCATCTAAAATTACATACCAGAGGGTTGGAGGAGGTGGTTTTGAATGGCTAGTATACGTCATGTGGTACTACACTATGGTCACTTCACCCCAGTGACTTGGCTACATCAGCACTGTGAGTCTTGTTAGCATCATCGCAGAAAAACAGGTCAAAACAGTGATTGCGTCTGGCAGGAGTGGTGACAAAACTCCTGTCCAAATCTGCGACGACCCCACACCTTTTCCCAGTTAACAGAGGAGGAAGTACAGTCACCCATTATCAGCGTTTCCCCTGTCTGATACTCTTCTGACGCTGTCATACAGCTTAATGTTCAAGTTACTGCCTGATCCCAGCGACCTGTAACACATTCCTGCTTCTAGGGCCTAATCCATATGAGCAGGTGAGCTTCCTACCGAGAGCTCCATGAGCTGGTTTCACCTTGGCATTGGATAGAGCACTCATCTGTACACCTGTGCTGTCAGGTTATAGGTGCAGTGGCTGCTATTCACCGTATGTGTTCAGGGCTGTTTTTGCGCACGGCAGTGCCTGTGTGTGCTGGTCTGCACTGAGGGAGTGTGGGTTTGGTTCTGACTGCTGTCCTGCGTGACTCTGCGCTGTTGTCTCTTCAGTCCTGAGATGCAGTGATGGGAAAATGATTTCCATCACGGCTTTGTCTCTGCAGCCGTCTGTCGTGAGCTGCTGGGAGAGAGGAGCCGCTGCCGTGGCGCCGGTGGATAAAAAGGGTATTTCATCCTCTCAGTGTTTGCACTGAGAGCCCCTCAGAGAGCGGCTCCTCCCATGGTTCCCATTAGACATGCAGGCCTTTCTTTTTTGGGCCCTTTCTCTGATGCGTATTTGCCCTAATGTTTGTGATCGATTCCTTTGATGGTTCATTATCCAGATGTCTCCCCATCTCCCAGTTGGCTCTTGTTCTCTCGCCTTCCCATCTCTCCCTCTCTCTCCGTCCCTACCCTAAACCTTCTGCGCAGTGCTCTCCCCTCTCATTAACAGCTGTGGCTGTGAGGTGTCTCTGTCCGCAGGTGTTTGTAATTATCGTTTTCGCAGGTTTCCCCGGGTCTCTCCACAGCATTTTGTGTAATATTTGATTGGCGGTCATTTAGGTTCTGGTCACTGCCTCTCACACTCTCTTAGTGAATTGTGGTTGTTGTTCCTGAATGACACTGAATTCAAAGACTAGAGGCAAACGAATCTCTCCTTCAAAGCAGGCGTGTATGTATGTAAATAAAACGGCAGCCTTAGCGTTCTTCTCCGCTCCCGCTCCCGGCAGTCGTCGGCGAAGGGGCTGCGGGCGACGATCGGCGAGGCGTTCGAGCGGCTGCACCGCTTCCTGCGCGAGCGGCAGAAGAGCATGCTGGAGGAGCTGGAGGCGGACACGGCGCGCACGCTCTCCGACATCGAGCAGAAGATCCAGCGCTACAGCCAGCAGCTGCGCGACGTCAGGGAGGGCATCCTCATCCTGCAGGAGCGGCTGGCCGACACCACGCAACATCACTTCCTGGAGAGCGTCGCACAGACCTCCGAAAGGTAACGGCCTGGAGCTGGGGGGCCGGGTGGGGCCGGGTGGGGCAGGGTGGGGCAGGGTGGGGCAGTGTGGGGCCGGGTGGGGCCGGGTGGGGCCGAGTGGGGCAGTATGGGGAAAGGTGGGGCAGAAAATGGTAGTTTGGGGCAGTGTGGGGCAGGGTGGGGCAGTATGGGGCAATATAGGACAGTAGGGAGCAGGGTAGGGTCAATTAAAGGACTCTGGTCAGACAGAAACTGACTGTTTTTTTCCTCCAGAATCAAAGGGAAGATCCACGAGACCAATCTCACCTATGAAGACTTCCCCACCTCGAAGTACATGGGCCCCCTGCAGTACAGCATCTGGAAGTCTCTCTTCCAGGACATAACCCCAGGTACTGTAGCACAGGGTCGGGTAACTGCAGGGTGGGATCAGGTCTGTTACCCTGCTGTTTACAGGAAATGTCCTGCTGATGTCACGGGGGACAGGGCTATGAAAAAGCCCTTATCAGGTCACACCACTGATGTGTCCATCGCCTAGAATCAATAACATTATCATTTATAAGGGAATTATTATAAGCCTGGAGCTCGCTGAAGCAAAACAGCATCTCTCATTTCTGAAACCTTAATGAAACATAATTGTAACAAAGTATCATACATGTAGTAAAAGGCTGTGGTGAGGTATGGAATAACAGAGTATGCTCCATGCACTGTATGATTATTATTAAAATGTTATTTAGTTGTAGAAAGAGTCTGTCATAGACACGTTAGTGTGACCCACAGATCAGTCAGAGTGTAAGAGCTCCCTACTCAGAATGGGTGAGGTCATGTGCGAATAAAAGATTTGCTTTCAGGATAAATTATTCAAAATAATGATACCAAGAGTGTTTTACAAATTAAATTAAGGGTCCATGGTATAATAACTCAGTAAAACCACAGAAGGCTGTTTGGCTTCTTGCAGCTTCTCCCCAGATAAAGTGATGAGTTCTGAATGATGCAGCATGGCACACCTGTCTCTGGGTAGCCTGCCTCTGGAGTAAGAGCACACAGCCCTTTACCGTAATGGCAATCTGCAGGTGCCAAATGCAGCCTCATCTCCTCTCCTCTTCCTGGAGCCTCTTCAGGTCTCTTCCATTAGAGCCTCTCACTGTCAGCCTGAAAACCTCTGCAATCGATTCACTGTGCCGAGCCCCAGCTCTGTTAGGAGTGGATCTGTTCTGTCTGCTTCACGGTGGACACTTTACGCTGTGTTCCCGGAGGCCCACTGCGTACTCACACAGGCCCACTGCGTACTCACACAGGCCCACTGCGTACTCACACAGGCCCACTGCGTACTCACACAGCCCCACAGCATATGAATTCAGGTCCACTGCGCACTCCCACAGGCCCACTGCGTACTCACACAGGCCCACTGCATACGCATTCAGGTCCACTGCGCACTCACACAGGTCCACTGCGTACTCGAACATGTCCACTGCGTACTCGAACAGGTCCACTGCGTACTCGGACAGGTCCACTGTGTAGTCACGTTCGTACATCTGTTCACCAAAGGGCTAAAGATTTAGCGCTACTTCAGCAGTAAAAACCAAGCTGAGACAGAACAGAGACCTCCTGCAGCTGGATGTCTGATTTCACCCCCCCTCCGCAGTGCCTGCTGCCCTGACCCTTGACCCCATCACGGCCCACCAGCGCCTCATCCTGTCGGACGACTGCACCATCGTCGCCTACGGCAACCTGCATCCCCAGCCGCTGCAGGACTCGCCCCGCCGCTTCGACGTGGAGGTATCGGTGCTGGGGGCGGAGGGCTTCGGGGGTGGGGTGCATTACTGGGAGGTGATGGTGTCAGAGAAGACCCAGTGGATGATCGGGGTGGCCAGCGAGACGGTCAGCCGCAAGGGCAGCATCCAGATCCAGCCCAGCCGCGGCTTCTACTGCATCGTCATGCACGACGGCAACCAGTACAGCGCCTGCACCGAGCCCTGGACCCGCCTCAACGTCCGCAGCAAGCTGGAGAAGGTGGGCGTGTACCTGGACTACCCCAAGGGCCTGCTGGTCTTCTACAATGCCGAGGACATGTCCTGGCTCTACACCTACAGGGAGAAGTTCGTCACCAAGCTGTACCCCTACTTCAGCCCCGGCCAGAGTCACGCCAACGGCAAGAACGTGCAGCCTCTCAGGATCAACACTGTCCGGCTGTAGGCACGCAGGCTGGAGCGGGATGGCGGGGAATTGGGGCTGAACCACGCTCACTCACACAGAGCAGATACGGGGCTGGTGAGACTCTGAGCCAGGCCAGGCCAGGCCAGGCCAGGCCAGGCCAGACAGGCACAGCTTACAGGCCTCGTAGGGGGGGGCGGGTGTGATTGTATGAACTGGTGTTTGAGTGAGAACCGTTCCCACTGTTAGCCACTGGCCCCAGAATCATCTCCACCTGTCCTCCCCCCCGCGTCACAGAGAGGCCTCTCTCATTTCCACAGCTGGCCGCTCTGTGTGTGAGTGCCGTCGGGTAGTGTTTGTGAGACGTGGGTCCGCAGATCCTGTCTAACTGGCCCTGTTTGTGCCTTTTCCTCCCTAAATGTGTGGTAGGAGTTTTCTCCTGCAGCTGTTCCTGTAATTGTGGTCCATTTATGGTCTGCAGGTCACAGTGGGGTCAGCGATCAGTGGTCCACGCTTTGCTGTAGGGATGGTCTAGGCTTGTGGTCCTCAGCCTCCTCTTCATGTGTGACGTAAAGATGGACATGTACACAAGTGAAAATTTTAATCTGATACGCTTTTTGGGTAGCTGGGCTATATCCAAGTAAATATGCTGTGGGGTTTAGTGTTTTTTCGTTTTGCAAAAATGTATTAGAATGTATAGTTTTCATAGGGCCGTTGAAATGGTTTCTAAGAAACCTGATGTCACAGAAATGGCAGAGTGTTGGTTTTCTGTTCAGGGAGAGAAAGATGCCTGTTTGGGGCGTGTGAAGTCTGGGCAACAGCTACTTGCTGCTGATGTTTACCAACACTAAAGGCAAAGCTAACAGTAACTGAGGCATATTTAAAATGGATGCCATGGTTTCTTATAGATTCATAATTCATGGTTGCCATTTCATGCATTCCGAATTTTTTTTTAACTATGTTGTCATTTATGTGTATGGGCCTGTGGAAAACAATTAAATAAACATGGTTCTAATATATGAACCAAAAAAAAAAAAAAAACGGAGGATAAAATTTCATTGGGGGTCCATCTTCAAGGGCTCAGGGGGTGGAGTTGCCCTCTGTATCTGTTAAATGGAACTGTAATGTTTATTAGATGTATGTGTTTCTTTTTTACAGTGATCCCGGTTTCACCGTGCTTTTGGAATGGTTCATTAACAAGCCTGTAAACTTTTATTCCCACCTGCAGTGTTTGTTCTCGACAGCGAAGTCGAGCTCATGTTGGCTCGGCTCTCTGCGCTTGTTCTCCTCTCTCTCCTGGTACCGCATACGCAGGGGGTCAAAGGTCACGCTGATATCATTAATCATGTTCCTCTGTCAGGATTTAATGAGTCAGGAGCCGCTGAATTTAATGCATCTTCCTTCATTATGAACAGTCGCTGGAATTCTGTGGCCTTTTCTTCAGGACAGAGTAACATTCAGCCTAATAAAGTTGCCAGAAAAAAATTATGTAATGGCATTCAGGGAGACCCATCCAGGGGCCGCATTTCAACAGGGGAATGATAATTGCAGAAAGAATCCCTCCGAGATGAACTCTCAGTATTTTAGACGTGTCCGATCCTGCGTCTGCACCGCACTCTAAATGAGGTTCCCAGCTACAGCAGCATAAACATTCTGCTTTGGTGTGTCTGTGGTCGTGTGTGTTCTTAAGGCTCTGTCCTGTTTCGTGCTCGGTGCCTGAATCTCTCCAGCACATTTTCAGTCTCCTCTGCACCGAGACGAAAGCTTCCAGACTCAACAGTGAATCATCCCTGGCATTCATTTCCATATCAAAGTGCTATTGTGCTTGATTCCTCCACCCACCCCTCACCGAAAATTCACCTGGACTCCAGGACATTTGGACTAGAGGAGACCTGAATGTGTCTATAACTCCAGTTTATGTTAGTTGGATTGCACTAGAACCTTTGTGGGGGTTGGGGGTGTAGTTCCGTTTGAGCTCATCTGACTGGACCCTTAAACCTTCCCATAATTCCCTGTGCTGGTTTCAGTGTGCATCATGAACATTACATTACATCTTTGTCATTTAGCAGACACTCTTATCCAGAGCAACTTATATAGGTTACAAGTTTTACATGTTGCCCATTTACACAGCTGGATATTTACTGAGGCAGCTCTGGGTTAAGTACCTCTCCCAAGGGTACAGCAGCAGTATTCCAGCAGGGAACTGAACCAGCAACCTCTCGGGTATGAGCCCTGATCCTTACCACTACACCACACTGTTGCCCCTCCATCAGTGGTGCTGAAGGAGACCGCTGTCTGTCTGGTGGGGGAAGTGGGGTGTGTTTGGCCTGGCGCTGATGAGCGCCCCTGTGGGGTGTCGTTAATGGTGGTGATGGAGGCCTGCCACTGCAGACACGATGCTCTGTGAATGGTCTCTTATCTACTGTTTCAGCTAAATCCTGTCTGGAGAATTTTTAACAGCCAATAAAAGAATGGGAAGTCCTGCTGTGTGTGTTTGGTTTTTCCTTTGGGAAAGAGCATTATGTGTGTGCTCTGTGGGCGATGCGTCATGTTTAAGGACACAGCATAACAGTCAGTCACAATACCCTGACTGATGCGTTGTTTTAGTCTCACATGGAAACAACTCCCATATAAATAATTACATAATATAACTAATTACAGAGAATGAAGTAAGTCTATGGACCACAGCTCCCAGACGGTGGAAGTTTTCTGAAGTCTATTAAATCATGGTAATGATAGATTAGAGCACCTGTGTGGTTTTATCTGGACCTTCAGGAGGGTTTCCAGTATCTCTTCCCGCCAGAATCCCACACTGAGTCCTGCAGCACTTTTTTTTTCCCGCAGACTCCTGGTCTCAGTGTTACCCAGGTGCTGCACCTGTCCCCTGGGGGACCAAGTGGCTTTGAAACGAAACCCTCGTCAGGGGCGGCTGTACCTTGGCCCAGCGCGACGTGGGGTGTCGAGTGTCACACGAGACACTGACCCTGAGGGGAGTCACCAGAGACGAGGCTGCCGTGGGGCCTGGAGGCTGACTCCTGCTTCTCTCAGAGAGACGGGGCTACACTAGGTCCTGGAGACCTTCTCCTGCTGGTCTCACTGTGAGACATGTCTGCACTGGGTCTTGTGAGCTCACTCCTACAGAGGCACAACTTCTCTCTTCTGTCTCCCATTTGTTTCTACAGTAAGTGTGGCTTTCGCAGATTCTCGGGGATCAGAATAAGAACAAGTGGACCTGACATTTCGGTTAAATACGAGAGAGGCTGGTGATGTCGACCTGCAGCTCAGCAGTGATCTCAGGGGATATCTGGGGATCTGGAGAGGGGTTCAGTGCAGCGATAAGCAGATATAGATCATTTTCCCAGTCCCATGGTGCCACAGACCTTTAGGACCGCTGTAAGTCTGGCATGAGTCAATAATGAGAAATGCTGGGAGATCCTACCATAGACAGGAACAACCAACTGCTCCAGAGGGCAGTAATTTATTTAGCATGAGCTCATATTTTCAGCAAAGAAAAATATTCCGTTCTGTAGAGGGTTGTGCTACAGTGGCTTAAATGCAGCTGACGGAGCACAGTGGGATCTGTGATCTCCGAGAATCTCCTGTGCACACACCATAAACAAACAGACTTACAGAGCCTCAAACCCCCTTTGGGTGTTTCTGACAAACACAGATGGCATGAGGACATTTTTTTCCTCTCTGATTATACTATATTTCTCTCTTGAAATTTTTTTAAATTTAAAATCACATCATATTTAGACATTAAAATTAGAAATTTTACTCATACAACCTCTGCTTTTGACCTGATTAATATTCTGTGAAAGAAGCCATAATGGTTCTTTAGTATACGTGTGAGCACACAGAATTATCTGTTGAGTGAGAAGAAGTCTTCATGTGGCAGGAATCTTTATTTTCATTATTACCCCCACAATTGTCATAAATATTTCAGACCTCTTCATCTCTTCTGCTTTCTCTCTTCACACACAGACTCTCTCCAGCTAGGAGGAAGCTTATCGTAGTTAAATATAAATTTAACCTAAACATCAATTCATGCCACAGAAAAAATAATTTGATGTTGATTCACAGACCTGTTGGTTTGGATTAGCTAAAAAAATATCTGATGTGACAGTAGTTCACCACTACATTCCTGTGTTGGATGTATTCATTTGTTAAGTGTCCATTATTTTGACATTCTGAGGCATATCAAGTCACTCGAACCTCAGGTAAAATATTTCCGCAACACACACGCACGCACGCAAGCTTGCATGAGCAGTGGATGTCCTGAGTACACATGCATTACCTGTGAGTAAACCTGGAGAACAGAGCAAGGCTGTGTCTACTGGATGAGTCACTCACTCCATTTCGGGGACATGTGTTCCAACAGGTTTGAACGCTTCTGAGGAGAAGGCATATCGCCTCTGAATTCAGCACGTGCCCCGAGGCTCAGACAGGGAAGGAAAGCTATATGGAAAGCGTGACACTTTTGCTATTGTTAAATGAATGCTTTTGTTGGTTTCGAGATCTTGTTTCAGTGTATAGAATGCCTTACAGTCAGCGTAAGACTTACAGTATCAAACATGCTGGTCAAGCCACCCTATTGCAAGGACACGTAAAATGTAGTGAGACATCTGGTGGTGAACTTTGTAATTGCATCAAGGCCTCTTGCCAAGACCAGTGTTGGTCAAAGGTGTTGCTTAGGGCATGTTGTAGGTGCTGTTTTTGTTCTAACTGAAAAATTCAAGCAAGTATATTTCTATTCATCTGAGCCCCCTTCAACATATTCATAATACAGATGGGTATTTAATTTCAAATAATTAAAGAGATATTAGTCGGTCAGTGTGACCAAAAACAATTCAACTCGTCAACCTGAATCGGAAAAACCTGCACCAAATTTGTTCAAGGGGAAGATACTGATAAAAATATTTGGAACAACAACAACAATCTTCTTCTCACTACACTAGTGCACACACCCAACAACACATGCCTTTCCCCATACACTTAGAGCAGATTAAATGAAGGAATGTTAAAAAGTCTCAGCAGACAGAGTGAAAAGAAGCTGAAACAGCACAGCAGTAGACATGATGGAGGGGTTTACACATGACTCTTATGATACCTGTTTGTACATGACTCTGTTTTCCCTTGAATACCATAGATATTTCAGCTCAAGCGTTTTCTCATGTCTGTACCAATGACTGTGGGCCACGATAAGATGCCTCAAAGCTACGGATAACTAATGACCTGACAGCACCATATGCATCCTCGCTGTCCAACACTCTCTCTCTCTCTCTCACTCACTCACTCTGTCTCTCTCTCTCTCTCTCTCTTTCTCTCTCTCTCTTTCTCTCCCCCATCCTTACTGTCTAACCCGTCCCCCATCCTTCCTCACTTCCCTCTCTCATTCTATGAAGAAGACAAAAAAAAATGTATGTGGCTAATAAGGACTCTGTCTCTCTCAAACATTCAGTACATTGTATTGGCACAGCAAACACCGTGCATTGCACTGCCAAGGCAAACAATCCTGAAAACAATTAAAACTGAAGAAAAAGTATATAATAATAAAAAGAGTGTTTACTAATAAGGGCATTAACAACAATGGTAATAATATTAATGACAATGGTGAAAATTAACTAATTCATATTAGTGTGATGTCCAGTCTTCAGTGCTAGCTGCTCACTCAGTCCCTCAGACACAGCCATATGCCAATAACCTGTTGTAAGCCCCTCCCCTTAGTGAGGCCGACAAATCACCTGACTCATTTCTGTGTAGTGGGGGAGGGGGTAAGTTAACTGCAGCAAAATAAGTATCCCTTGGTTCAAGTCTTTTCAAACATGTAGGAGAGAGCGCACCTCTCGATGACTGGGGCAGTTAGTGTTTCAGGCTCCACTCGGCCAGTGAGACTACGCTGCTGATCAGAATGGGGTTAACAGCGAGCGTAGGGGGCAGCAGGTAAAGAGCCACACTGCACCCCACTCCAGTCAGCAGCCTTACCCCCAGCGTCCTGTAGGGGGAGTGTGTGAGTCCCTGGCAGACTGCTGTGTGAGCTGGGTTATGTGGCGCATGTGTGACGTGTTTGCTGTGCACTGTGCATCTGTGCTGGGGGTGTGTGCGTGTTTGGTCCGTGCGCTGGGAGAGGTCACAGCGCGTCTCTGGGTTTGCGCTCTCCTCTGGTCCAATCGGATTCTTCCCCTCGTCCATCTCCGCAGACAGGGGGGCGGAGCGGGTCAGGATGGTGGGTGTGGCCTGGGGTTGTGTGATGGGTGTGTCGCTTGTGTGCCCGTGTGACGCTTCCTCTGTGACGGTCGCCATCGCTGTGCGGTTGTGTGGTTTGGGTAACAGTGGGCCACCGGTCGCCTCCCTCTCTCTGTGCTGCAGTGGGTGTGTCCACGGCCGAGTCTGTCCTCTTCTGAGCATGCTCAGACCCACAGGCAGGGCCAGGAGGAGGGCCAGGGTGGGCAGGGTGAGGGCGGGGTCACTCCCTGCTGACCGGGTCACAGTGGCCAGGTCGGGGAGACAGAGGGAGAGGGAGCCGGCCCTCTGCAAGCAGGCCCCCACACCCTGCTGCTGCAAGCTGCACCCCAGACCCCCCCAAACCGCACACAGCGCCCACACCAGCAGGGTGCACAGGAATCCAGGAACGGGCGTGAGTGCAGACTCCTCTCCTTTCCCCTGTACACCTGCTCCTGCTTCCACTGCACTCCACCTTTTCCCTGCCTCCAAAATGTCTCTTAACCCTCTGTCTGACCCCAAATCCTCTCTCCACTCTTTCCCTGTATCCAAACTCTCTCTGAACCCTCGCTCTGTCTCCAAACCCTGTCTCTGCCTTTTCCCTGTCCCCAAATCCTCTCTCCACTCTTTCCCTGTCTCCAAACTCTCTCTGAACCCTCGCTCTGTCTCCAAACCCTGTCTCTGCCTTTTCCCTGTCCCCAAATCCTCTCTCCACCCTCTCCCTGTCTCCAAACTCTCTCCGCACCCCCATCCTGTTTCCAATCCCTCTTTCCATCTCCCTCTTTCTCCTCCTTGAGCCCACCCTGTCCTGCCACCCTGTTCCAACAGCCGGGTGCAAGCCGTCTCCATGGTGATAAGGGGAGTGGTCAGCAGCAGCACGGCTCCGTAGGTGTGGCCGAGGAACAGCAGGAAGCGCAGGGCGATGATGTCATTGGACACGGTAAAGGGAGGTAGCCAGGGCTCAGCCAACCAGAGCAGAGCCAGGAAAGCTGAGACACAGAGCACAGCGTTAAGACAGCTGATCCAGGATCCTAAACCCCAACCGCTCTGCAGGATAACTGAGACAGACCCCTTATACCCACACTGAGAGGATACTCAGCTGTGATGAAGGGAATGAGTGGACAGACAGACAGACAGACAGGTGAGGTGATGCTTGGATGTGATGGAGAGACGGACAGACGGACAGACCGGTTGATGCTCACCCGTCACGGCCAGGTCAGTGAAGATCAGCAGGCAGCAGCAGCAGAAGCACACGGAGTTGAGTGAGGCTCGAACCGCCGGCAGCGAGAGGAGATCACAGGTGCTTTTACACACGCCCAGAGTCACTGCGCTGGCCAGCACCCCCTCCATCGCTGCAGGTAAACAGCACACAGAAAAACTCATCAGCACTCAGTGTGTGCACCACCCCTGCATATATGTCTGTGTCAGAACCCCCACCCCACTCTCTCTCTGCTCTGTCTAACCCTAACCCTAACCCTAACCCTCCATCTCTGCAGGTAAACAGCGCACAGAAAAACTCATCAGTACTCAGCGTGTGCACCACCCACAGAACCCAGAACCCCACCCCCTCTCTCTCTGCTCTGTCTAACCCTAACCTTAACCCTCCATCTCTGCAGGTAAACAGCGCACAGAAAAACTCATCAGTACTCAGCGTGTGCACCACCCACAGAACCCAGAACCCCACCCCTCTCTCTCTGCTGTCTGTGGAGTGTTCTCTTGCTTCACTGTGTCAGAACCTCACCCTCCTCCCCCATATACTGTACATAACAAACATACATGGTGGCTCATTCATGCTCTTGACTGGCCTGTGTTTGACTCTCTGTGTTTGACAGTTCAGCAGTGGCTGTATCTAATAACTGTGAGGCATGTTCCTGTCGTGTAGTTTTACGTTCTCTGCTTGTCATTAGTCCGCCCGCCAATCCATGCGGTTTGTTGTGCTGTCTTGTCTCCCTCTTGTCTTTATGCTTACTTTGCATGTATGTTGACGTGGGCCTTTCATCCACAGCCTGTGTTTGGCCTTCTGTTTGCTTGTTTCGGGACCGCTAGCTCCCTGTTTCCAGTGAACTCTGTGAACTTTCACTCATACAGGTACTGCTTCTCACAGTGCCCTATCTGGCAGATGGTAGCATGTTGTCTGAGAAATCTTAAAATTTAGCTGCCATATTTTTTCAGTCTATTTGAAAGTTTGTTATTTTAAAGCCGAAAGGCACTTCTGTTTAATTTCAGGATCCTTTTCATCACAGTTTAAAAGCAAATTTAAACAAACTACAAAGGAGAACTCCTACCTTGGAGGAGCAGTTTGTATTTGTATTCGTTGGTTACTTTATTAGTTTATTAGGAGCTGCATGTGGAAAATGCAGCAGCTGCTCCTCTTTGGGTCACAGATAACATGGCACATGGCAGACATAGCAATTGCAACAGAAGAGAACTTCTAAAGATAAAACCACAAAACCTCTGAAAAACTATGAAAATATTAAAATGCATAATAAAATACAAATGAAGAATAACACTGATTACTTACAACACATATTCAAATCATTGTGACATTACATAGCGAGGTGTTTTCTGCTATACCTGTTGAGTAGTATTCTGAAGCCTTTTTCACCTGTTACTTTAGGGATTTCAGACAGAAGAGAGTTCCATGTGAGTGTTGCTCGGTATGTTACTGAGCAGTGCTTTAATTTAGTGTTTGTTCTGGGGTTTGTGAACAGGCCGTTCACAGTGTGTCCACTGGGGTATGTCTGTGTGCCAGTACTTTACATCAGTTAATTGCTGGTTGCTCAAATTCACACATACAGAAAGAACATACAGGCTTTTTAAATTGTTACTCATTAGACTCCTTCCACCAAAATACGTTGCAATACAAAAGTACTTTTCATCACACCTAAAACTAGAGCTGTCTGCTCACTCCTATTAACCCTGCCCAATACAGTGTAGGACCTTTACTGCAGTAAACACGGGCTAATTACGCTAACATGATCTACGCCAAGCAGGCCATTAAGCATAAACACTGATCAATCAGCAGTGTTTTGCTCTTCACACCACAGTCTCTCTGGGCTCTATAGTCAGGCACACAGGCAAATAAAGAGGCCTTGATGTTGCTAACACTTAGCAAATCATTATAACGCATATAAATGACAAATATAACAATATTCCTTGCATGCTACAGTGCCAAGAAGCCAAGATAGATAGGAGTTGACAGTCGGACAGACAGGCATGCGCGCACACACACACACACGCACGCACACACACACACACACACACACACACACACACACACACACACACAATTTCCCTTTGTACCTGTACTTGGAGTGGTGTGTTGCATAGCCAGCTCCACGGTGTGAGAACACACGCTCCAGGGTGAGCAGGCACACAGGAGCAGAGAGGAGTGGAGAGGAGAGCCCGGGCCTGCAGCAGCTTCTCAGCCGGGAGGAGACACAGTGAGACAAGCAGGAGGAGCCTGTGAGAGATCTCACTCTACCTGTCTCCACAGGACACTCCCACCTCCTCACCTCACCTTTTATCTGTGCCCCCCGCAGGGTGTGGCCTGAGCTCTGTGTGCGTCTGCATTCAGCCGCCGCACCTCTGCCTGTGTTTATTCGGATTACAGATCAGGACCGTCTCTCTAGCTGTGCTGTGTGTGTACGTATATTTCAGATCCTGGACATCTTCCTGAATTTGTCTACATGGCTGCTTTTGGCAGCACAGGGGAACACGGCAATTTTTGAGCGGTTACAGCAAATTCCATTGCATATTCCTATATAATTATTTCATGGTCCCTGAGATTAAAAATAAATAAATCTTGTCTAGACAAACACTGCCATCTGTTGCTCAAATATGTAAATTACACCATTCCGGGGTGTCCATACAGCAGTCCGGTAAATATCCGGCGTTCGGCTACAAGGGACACTAAACTTTTGGTTTTTAAGCAGGTTGTGTTTCTCGGTTCTTAAGTGTGTCTTATGAGTTAAACCGAATTCATTCATTCATAAATAACTGCCCCGTAAAATCCACATCCAGATTACCCCACACCTGTAATGCTAAGGACACCAGCCTGAACTGTCCACCTGCAGGTCACGCGACTACTATGCAGGAGACCTCTGGAACCCCAATAAAGCATCCACAAGCCTGTGTCAGGGGACATTTGTTAAATGTTGCGCGATAAAAGATTATTGTTTAGCTTCCTGGTTATTCCGGTGTTTACGGTCCAAGTCTTGAGAAGAGGCAAAAAGGAAGATGAGGCAAAAGACCCGTGCGATGGCAGGAAGCTGCTGCAGGGATGGACAGGTAGTCACCTGCATACCTGCAGAGCAGAGCCACACGGGCGACAGCCCCTGCGGACAGACCGGTCCGGAGTCAGCACGGACACGGTGGTGTAGCTACCTACAGCACATTCAACATAGCGCAGAGGATGCTGAAAAACACAGGCAGATAGGAAGACGAAAAGAACCGCCTTCGTATTCTGCGTTGTACCGGATGGAATTGTGAGAGCACGGAATTATTGGATCATTTAATTATTTTATAATGCATGGCTAGTGGCCTGGAGGAAAACTCATAAATGCACAAATATACCCTTTTGTTTCTCGTCGTCACACAGTACGGCACGTGCCGTATTGGTTACGGGTTTGCGTTCTCGCCCGGATGGTCTGTGTGTTACAGTACTGACGCGCTAACAAAGGACTTATTCTGTACAGTACAGGCCATTTTCCAGTTAAAACATATTCCATCTCTCCGATTGTCTTGGATATTAAATATTTTCCTACGGATCTACCGACACCAGACGGTAATGAACGCTATTCTCTGCCTGCAGCACCCAGAAGTGAACAGTAGGCGACCCGGAAGGTCTGAACTCCGACTGAAGGCAGGCATAAAGAGCATCTTAACCTTTTATAATATATATTGCAAATCTGCAATCGAGGTCCCAGGTCTGTATTCTCATCTTAATTCCCTTTCTATATGGCAAGTTTATAACGTTCGCGGCACTTTGTTTAATTTTTAAAGGATTTATTTCGGGCATTTGAGTCGCCAAAAAGTTGCAAATTACAAAAAAAATACTAAAGCAAGAGCATGTTTGGAAATACAGCGTTCGGGTGCGTTTGTAAAGATTTGGGAATGTGCGGCAGACATCATGCAAAAATTGAAAAAGCCTCGGCCTATATGATGGTGAATTTGAATTGCAAAAAAAATCCAGCGCCTTACCAAATGCAATGCAATTTTGCAAGGCATGATTGTTGTAGGAAGTGTCTAGTTTTTTTTTTTTTTTTTTTTTTTTCGAGCCGGGCTATTCAAACCTGCAATTCTTAGTAAACAATCATTCATGCACTTAATGCAAATAAACTGGCGACAAAATTGCACGTAGTCCGATACATCTAATTTCAAAGCCGAATTTTGTCTGTAAATTTGGGATCTGCAGAATATGGCGTCCTGTCCTTATAAAAATAAGACAGGCTGCCATTTTTGTTTTCCTTTTGTCTGAAAATTTTAATAAAACTGTCTGAGAATGTGGGAGAGGCAGGAGAGAGGGGCACCGGGGGGATCTGGCTTTCTTTTACTCCGAAATGCTCGCGTTTGAGCCTTTTCACTCGATCTCATTTTTAAAATTGAAGTGTTTTAATTGGAAACAATCACAGGGAACCTCGTTGAAAAAAAGGAAAAGTTAGGTAACTTTTCTTTTAGTTGTGGAGTGTGTAACTTTTTGTGTAATTTGCCATTTTGGTTAACATTTCATCGGCATGTTTTTCATAACATAGCTTGCTTTACGTTTTCCTTAGTAAATAATATCTACGTGGAATTGTGTATTTTATCGGTAGTTGTGAATGAAACGGAACTGCTTGACAGATGTGGCGAGTGAATTCTCTGTCAGTGCGTTATTTCTCTACCGGGACACTTACATTAGCTTTACAATTATTAAAGGTAATAGATTTCGAAAACGAAGTTTCGAGAATTTGGTACGTTCACAAAGCCAGTTTTTCCAAATTATAGACTTGTTTGTTCGGATGTGATTTTTTTAACGAAGGGTTTGATACGACTTCGATTGCGGATTAACCGTACCGTTTCTATAACCGCGTGTCGATTTATGTAGCTACAATGCTGCGGGTTTCAGTTTATTTATAAAATGTAACAATGGAATGCACGCGGTGCTGACAGCTCAGATTGATCGAGGATACGGCGTGCTATTCCAAACGGTAAACTTGTGTTTGGAAGCTATTCAAGAAGGGTTAGGTTTTTTTCTGTGAATAAGATTGACCTTTTACTTGAGAGACTTTAACTGTCCTGTCCAGCAATAATAGGTTTCTCTGACTGCTGGACGACATATTTGATGTTAAATAATAGAACAGCCAAGTAAATGCAGACATCTGACTGCGACGATGAACGTCCACGTGTTTTTGCAGCGCTGCTGTGAAACTCACACGCAGAATAATCACGTTTGGTCGTGACCATCAGTGTTCCAGTCCGTGCTGACCGCTCCCGTGGGTCTGAATAGGGTCGTGGGGTGTGAGACCGTAAAGGTGTAACCAGACTATCGACTGCAAACGCTTAATCTACCATTGCTTTGGGGTTTGAGTTGTGATAGTTGCCTTCAAGGGATCGTAACTAAGTACAATTTCCACCCCCCCCCCCCCCCCAAAAAAAAAACATTAATAATTTAATGAATAATGTGCTTATACTTCATCTAAATTTTCTGCCGTCACTTGGGGTGTTCTTACAATACATAATTGACGGAATGAATGTCTAGAATGCTTTGTCTGACGTTAGCATGTTTTTCCTAGATGGACATGTTTTGGATTGTACCTGTGAGAACAGTGAAACAGAAATGTGGTCATTTCAAAGAGGCCTTGCTTGTGGTTCCTTCGCTCAGAGTATTTTCCCTTGTGTCTGTGCGTTTGCTGCTTTGGTGTAGGTACTGAAGCCATTCACCGTGGAGTTACTCTCGGATGTGCCTGCATTTCTAGACCTTTAATGTTTTGTCTACATTAGAAATATGTTTGTTTTAATGGAACTTTCCATTATTTTTTTGTCCTAAGTAACACGTAGTCTCTTCCCAGTTGGACTTTTTCCTCTGGCCTTGAACTGTAAGTACAGAGGTGTGTACTTACAGCTCAGCTTGGTTTCTGTCTATAAGACTCATACTCCGTCACACATTTAAGACCATACGTTCTCTCAGAGGGCCTGTGTTAGTTATCTTTGGTCTCCATCTTCATTGTTCTCTCCCTGGTTTTTGGTGGTTTGAGGGTATCGTTTGCGCTGGTTATGGGTTTGTTAATATGACACGGTGTGTTGCATGCTCTGGCCCTCTCAGCCATCCTGTACTGTGTTTGGCTAAGGGAGCCGTGTTGCAGCGCAGCTGGTCTGAACGAGCCAAAAAAAACAAAACCGATACGTTCAGGCATCTGAACCCAAACGCCACAGAATATTTCCTCAGTGCTGTTAGAGAGAGTCAGTTTCACTTCCTGGAGGAACCCTGTGCCTTGTGGGGGTTTTCGCAGAACCGCCTGGGTTTTTTTTTTCTCCTCAAGAAATGTATTGATCATCTCACCTTTGGCAGAAAAGAACTATTTGACAGTCCATTCTGAGCGCATCACTTTAAACAGTCCACAGTTCTGAATGAACTGTTTTTTTCCAGGTTTTTTCCCAACTTGGTATACTTTAGGGCCTGGAGAATGCTACCCAAATTACTTGCTTAATTAATGTTAATATTAGTTTATTTGCTCAACAGTGTGGGCTACAGGTGAATAGGCCACACTTATGTTCAGCCCATATGCAGAGAGCTTCATGAAGGAAACAGACCTTCTGAAATGACTGACCCGGACATACAGCGGGTTGAGAGAGAGAAGGACTGAACAACGCACGGCTCTGATTCTGATCCAAAAACCACACCAGTCGTATGAAGGAGTCCGAATTCAAAAATAACTTGCAACTGATAACTGTCAGTTGTAGAAATGACGAACCAAAAGTGACTGTGAGGCTTAATGAAGCTTTGGCAGCAGAGAAAAGCTATGTGGGTGGTTTTACAATGAAGAGCTGTAGAAAAAAAATATATATGTGCAAGCTAAGCAAATTTTTGGACTTGGGATAACTGTAGAACTGTAGCAGTGTAGCTTAATAGGTCAGCAGGTGTGGTTTACACCTGTGTATGGCTGCTTCTTCCAGATCCTCTGTACTTGTGACAATGGAAAGGAAACATGTCACAGATTCGTTTTGTCACTCTGGTATATTTCTAAGGCTTATGACTTACAATATGCTGTTTGTGTCTCATCTGGTCCTTTCCGTAAGTAATATAATCATTTTTTAACAAGTCTTGGTCTGGTTCAGTGTCAAAATACTTTCTTTTATATCATATTACTTGAGATTTATGAAATTGTTATGTCTGACCTATTGTTCTGATTTAGTTTAGTATATTTTCTGATCTTGGAAAACCTATTTCCAGTTTTTAAATTACTGCATTAAATATGGCCCCTTGATGAATAAGCAGCAACCAAACTGTATTGTTGAATTACGTTGGGTTTTTTTCCCCCAGAAGTTCATGTTTTGATATATTCTCATTGATTTAGTTTTGTAGTCCAGACACAATATATATGAAATGCATATAATCTAGATTGCCCCGTAACACATAACAATTTTTTTTCTGGACGTTTAGGCATAGTGTCATACATGCACTGTAGCATTTGTTAATTGATTCTCTGTTCTCTTGTCTCCACTGAGTTTGCTAATGATTCCGCTGTGTGCTCCATATTAGGATTTTGTTAATACCTGATCACCATGTATGGGCATTACTACAGTACCCTGGGAGCACCAGTCAGAGCAAGAGAAAGTTACACCTACCTGGGTATGTGGAATTGGGCAGCAGAACAGCTCTCTGCACTGAGGTCGGCCCTGATGAGAGAACGACAGCAAGTCCTCTTGTAGGGGACAGAGGTCATTGATCCAAGTATCACTAGCTCTGCTGTGGATGTCTGATGCCATCTGCAGTCTGGACCCCCAGATAGTGGCCAGACAAGGTACGGCCAGGTGTCCTCGGATCGTGAGATGCTCTACCTTCTTTGCCGTGTTGTAGTCCTGCTGTCTCCACTACGTATCTCTCGGATGCCTGACGTTTTGCACAGTCATAAAATACACGTTTTTTTTTTTTTTTAAGTCATGATATGCATCTGTTGAATCACGATTATGCAATCAACACTTCCCTGTACTTTATCAGGAGGATACATCATCCTTTATTCTAATTCACTGTTACTTGCTCCTGACTCTACACTTTGTTTTAGCTTGTACCATGGCTTGGATCAATATTTGGTTATGATTGGCTGATGTCTGATGTGTGTACCGGATATTGCCAGAACTGTACATATATTCTTAAATAATTAATAAGTAATATGTTCCATATTGCTATGCAACCACCAGTAGCTGTACAGTCATATACGATGTGAACACTTCTCTGGAACTACTGCAGATGTGTTGAAACAGGAGTCCAAGTTTCCTGTGCAAACTGACATTTTATCACCACCCTTACTAACTGCCTACCTAAGTGGGTGTCTAGCCAAACACCAGTTTGTCTTAATGTGAAATGGGCGCTTAAGCCTTTTTTGGCTAGTTGTTTTGTAACTTATTACAGCTTGATAGGAAATGTTGTCTTGTGCAAGTCCAAACACAGCGCTCAAATTCAAACCCGTTACCATATGCCAACAGATCCGCATGCAGTCAACCAGGAGCGCAATCAAGAGCCTAACTGCTCACTAGTTTCGATTGGTAATGAAAACTTCTGGCCTCTGCTGAATTGAATTTGCTGAATTGAAGGTGTTTTTTTTACATTAATTTCTTTTTGTTGTGTCCTTACTTGTCTGCTGAGTTCCAGTAATCTTCCTGAATTAGTCTGCTTGGGACCTGAGTAGATTCTGTGCCCTCTGGTGTAGAAGGCAGGAGCTGTGTCACAATATTCATTCACAGTGTTTCGAATGAGTTAGTCAATATTCATTAAATACCAACGGCTTTATAATGTGAAAGTTCTAAGATGTACATAATATGGCACATACAGCGTTTTGTTCTAATCTGAAAATGTCTGGAAAAAGACCACTTTTGAGATATTAAGGAGGGTGTTCCTCCATAATAAGATTGAATATGAGGTCTCTGATTATGTCTATGTTGATATCCACATTTCTCTGTGGAATACAGATATTAAACATCAAATCTGTTAAGATTAATGTCTAAGGAGTATTTGCCAGTAAATGTTAAATCTGAGACCAAAGTGTGAGGCCCTATGTATATTGGTTGATCTAAGATGAACTCACCCAAGTATAATAAAAGCTATTTATTTAGTTCATATTTGTAGCTAGCTGGCAACTAACATTAGCCAGATAGCTATATATTGTTTTGTTCGTCATTTTAGCTAGCAGGAAACTAACATTAGTTAATATTAGCTAATTAAGTTTGTAAGTTAAATGACTCGCTAGAGGATAAATCTTTTTTTACTTAGCCATTATAATCCAATTTTGACAGTGTAAAGATAACGAGCAATGGGTTCTCCACTGCTGTAATTTTCTCAGCTTCTCCTCTGTATTTATCTTTTGTCCGGGACAACCCTGTCATTACCCATCATTAGGGTTAGAGCCACTTTCTGTACTGGCCACATTCCTGCAGGGTCCGTTTGGGAAGGCAGGGGGCTATTTAACGTAGCGGATGTACACATAATTCAGCGACGTCGTATTTACTTGGTAACAGTTTAGATTTGTATTTCATACCGTGATATTTATGCATGGTTGGGAGCCTTGATATAAGGAGAATAAGCTACTTGGGTCGATGCATTATCTGCAGATGTAGCACTTCTGAGGAGTGGTAACATCCTTTGGCTTAGTTTGAACTGCAGGCAGGCGTATATAGACAGAACGCATTGGTTGGGGACGTTTCATGCCTTATTAAATAAGTACCTTTATTCTCCCTCCCAGCGTCATTAATTTCTTCTCAGTTTGTATAATTCCACCGAACACGGTGACAAGATGTATGTTCTCTCTTAAACCTTTGGCGTTTCTCTGGATTTGGCTAATGGTTTCAGCAGATTAGCTGCCTAACCATCATGAACCGAAACCCAGGAGCAATAAAGGACACTTTTGCAAGAACACGATAACGTTATAATGACTAAAGCAGGCCATTCAGACTGTCTTGCTATTTTGCCTAAATCTACCAGAATGATTAAGAACTACAGATTTCACCTCATTTTAAGGCTGGCTGCAGCACTCTTTAGGGACACTGTGCAATTAGCATATGTTCAGATGCATGGATGAAACCCTCTTTTTTAAGTTTCAAGTGCTATTCACCTGCAGCTTTTAGTCTGTGATGCCTGATGATTATCTGCTCTAAGAAGAAGTAAGTTGCCTAAATTTCCCACTGAGTGGGCGTTCAGGAAGGCGGTTGTAGTTTGGTCTCTATCGATTTGAGTGAGCTCTTTCTGTCGATGTGTGTGAATAAATTATTGCTGTTAATGGATGTGGATCAACGCTTTCTGTCAACAGATGTGAATAATTGCACTTTAATCTCGAAGCATTTTGCCACCGCTCCTGCTCTCTTGGCAGTGAGCAGATCCACTTTCACATTTGCCAGGTTGTGAGGGTCTGACACTGCTGTACTGATCTAGGATTGGAGCTTGTTCAAGGTGCAGTAAAGCTGACACTCTGTCTGTGTAGGGCTTCAGCTATAACCATAGCTCCCACAGTGTTATTTTTACCGCAAGAAAGGTTTTGGCCAAAAAACAATTTTGGACCGCATGGATTTGGTAAAAGGCTGTTAATGATTGTCTTTGTATTTGTATATTCATCATCATTCATTTCTGTGTTTTCCCCAACTCATTGATATTGACTGCTATTGATATCCCTTTTCATTCTCCTCAGTCTGTCCAAAAGCACTTTGAGTTTTCTGTAGATTCTGAAGTTAATGCCCGCACTGAAGAGCTTCAGGTCACGCATTGTAAATGAAGAAATAGAGAGTTGCCTTCAAGGAAAAGGAAAGGAATGAGGAGAGGGGTGGGTACCCATGCAGTAAGACAGAAGGAAAGGTGCTCCAGCGTGTTTCAGGGGTTTTAATGAAGGTGTCACATTGCAGGGTCAGAGTGCGTTTGCTCTGAGCTTCAGGCACAATGGTGATGTGGGTGGCGCCCAGATAGTCGGGTTTGGTGGATGTTGCCTTGGGCTTGGTGGGCTTTATCTGGGCATGTGGTGGGTGTTTGCTGTGGGCGTAGTGGGCATTGCCGGGGGGTTGTGGTGGGGAGTGGCTGGGGAATTATGGGAGCTGTCTGGGTGCGTGTGGGTACGCGCATGGCGGCAGAGCGGTGGCGGCACGTGCTGCCACCAGACAGCTCAGCTTTTCCAGTGCTCCCTTCCCACGTGTCCTGCGGAGAGAGAGCCGCGCTGATAAGGCGCTAACGTCACTGTGGTGGGCTGGCTCTGTTCTGCCAGAGGTTCTGCGTGGGGCAGGCGGCTCACAGACAGAGACAGGAGCAGGATGCGGGGGCGTCTCCATCTCCACCGAGACGTTTGGACTCAGAAAGCTGCTCTTTGAGACGCGTGGCTGAATGGAGCGCACAGAAGCTTCAAAGGCCTCGTCTGAGCGCTCTGTGTGTGTGTGTGTGTGTATAGAGGGCCTTGGAGACACCGGGCCTGGGGAATGAGTCTACATCTCTCTTTCAGGCCCACAGGAAGTGGCAGTGAAGTCACTTTTATTTTATTCCACAGATAAAAAGTTGAGTTTGGAAGGAAGTGTGAAGCTGTGTGCAAGCTCATTACTGAGTGGAGTGTGTGTGCGTGCCAGCCGTCAGCATCGGGGAGATGTGGAGGCAGAGGATCTGAGGGATCCCCTGTTGTGATGGGGGACTGGGACGATGCGGTACCCATAAAAATGCTGTTTGATCATTATGGGTGGACCTCTCACCTGTCTGTTACAAACCAGAAACACTCTGACCTCCCCCAGTGCAGAGGGATTGACCCTGAGATCTCAGCCTGTGATAGGCTGCTAGATCATTAGTCCTGATACCTGATTACATTTCATTTGTGGTAAAATGTGTGAAATTGTAGGTGATCAAAACTTCTTTAGTGCCCCCGGTTTAATTTACAAAGCAGTTTTTCCCCTCACACCAAGATGAGGTAGACTTGGTTGAATGAAATATATTTTTTTGCTAAACAAGATTAAGTGGTATATTATACTACAACTGGATGTTACAATGCATAAGGAATTCTGATGTGAGATATGCATGGCCACCACTGAATCTGTTATTATTTCTGTAAAAATGATAATGCAATGACCAGTCCATCTGTCTTCCACCACCACCACCTGTTTCTCTCTCTCTCCTCATAACTCAACAAGTGATTAATGTTTGATTAATGCTACTAAAAGCACAAAGTGTTTTGCATAATTTCATTTACATTCCAGTTTTCTAGATTACACTGAGCACACAATAAATGTACACTGAGCACACGGCCAGGGATCACCCTGAACACAGAGAGATTAGGCAGAACATGTGCAGAGATTTCGCACTGAACACACAGACGCTACCCTGAACACACTGAGAGAGATTAGGCAGAACATGTGCAGAGATTTCGCACTGAACACACAGACGCTACCCTGAACACATTCGGAGAGGACTGAAAGCAAAGCATCAGCTGTTCCTGAACACACTGAGAGAGATTAGGCAGAACATGTGCAGAGATTTTGCACTGAATACACAGACGCTACCCTGAACACACTGAGAGAGATTAGGCAGAACATGTGCAGAGATTTCGCACTGAACACAGAGACGCTACCCTGAGCACATTCGGAGAGAGGACCGAAAGCAAAGCATCAGCTGTGCCTGAACACACCATAATGTTCATTACATTTATATTTATTCATTTGGCAGACGCTTTTTATCCAAAGCGACTTACATAGGTTACAGTTGTTTACAATGTTATCCATTTATACAGCTGGATATGTTACTGAGGCAACTGTGGGTTAAGTACCTTGCCCAAGGGTACAGCAGCAGCGTCCCAATGGGGATTGAACCAGCAACCTTTCGGTTACGAGTCCTGCTCCTTAACCACTATGCTACACTGTTGCCACCACATAAGATTGTACTTTACCGCTTTTTCTAACTGTCTTTGCAGTATGTTTGCAGAATAACATTCTGAAAGTGTTCAGTGCACTTTCAGTTAAGTTGTTAATGACCATGATGGTAGAAAGGCTTTTTGGACTGCATTTCGTATGTAATTTAGGACCTGTCTCTTGCTTCTTGAAGAATGCAGCATTCTGTACAGATGAAACGTTTGATTTTTATGTGTCTCTTTTTGAGGGCTCATGTTTTGATGCTGTGTTGTGTTGTAATGTGCTTTCTGCAGAAAAGCTGAGTTTGTTTCTCTCGTTTCTCTCAGAATGGCTGAGCCTCGCTTTAATAATCCATATTTCTGGCCCCCACCTCCTGCCATGCCAGGCCAGGTAAGAACGTCTGCTTTCATAACAGGAGGAAAGGATGATGATCATCATGCATTCCCTTTTCATGGAGCTGTGAATCCCTTTTCAATGCACTTCCTGTTTGGACGCTGATTTTCTTATCCAGCGGTATTCAGCACCCTCTGCTGGAGATAAAGTGTTAAGGCAAGGTTGAGTATAGACAGACTGAGATCCAAGGTTCCAAGGCCTCAGAGAAGGCATAATTAGCCTTTTAATGCACTGTCTGGGCGTGCAAATAAAGAAAAAAATGTAAAGCCGCTGCTAAATATTCTAATTGATATACATTTCTGCTGCATATCTAAATGTCTAGGGATATCCATCATTCCCTGGAAACATCAACGATTAGTTGAAACTGCAGTGTGCATATTGACATGTATTGAGATGTGATCCTTTCCACAGACAACCTTGCAGCAGGCATGAAGCCCAAGGAAATGGCACTGAAGGGATATGTTGTGCAATGTAGAGTGTAGAGGCGTCTTTCGACCTCTCAACCTTTCAACCTTGGTTGTTCACCCCCCCCCCTTTTTCATGGCACCTCACTGCTCTGAAACAATGAGTTTCCTCAAACCCAACTTCATTGCAGTGAAAGCATAGTTCTGTTTCATGTCCACTAGAGGGAGCTAAAACTGCTTGAATAGAGAGAATGGAGTAGATTTCCAAACGAGATTAGATCAATAACTTGGCTGCTGATTTAAGTAAGTTTAATTTACCTTAAAAGGGACCCATGTTTCGTGGCACTTCAGATTGTCAACTGCTAATGGGTGTTCATTTCATAAATGTTTGAGTGTTTCTCTGCTGTTTCAGCTGTGTTCCTCTGTGCTGTCTGCACAGATTAACCTGTGTTTCCCTGTGTTGTGTGCACAGTTTTAGCTGTTTGTCTGTGCTGTGTGCACAGTTTTAGCTGTTTCCCTGTGTTGTGCCCTGTTACAGCTGTGTTCCTCTGCTGTGTTCCAGCTGGACAACCTGGTTCTGATCAACAAGATTAAGGAGCAGCTGATGGCGGAGAAGATCAGACCTCCGCACCTGCCGCCCACCTCCCTCCCTTCCCAGCAGCCTTTGCTGGTTCCCCCCTCGCCCTCCGAGGGCGGGCAGCACGGGATGCCGGTTCCCAAAGTGCAGCAGGTGCAGGGGCTGCAGTCCCACAGCCCGTCCCAGCCTGACATCGCCCTGCACGCCCGACCTGCGTCCAGCACCGTGTCAGGTACCCGTCCCGCTCGGGCGCTGACCCACACACCCCCCGGGTGAGCGGGAGGATCTCCCGTTTCCTCTCCCAGACGGGGTCACTGGAGACTTCCTCGTGTTCCCACACGCCGGAGATGCCTGCCCGGGTAGCTGTCCCACATCCTGCCTTCCACACCATCCATGTCCTCTAACTATGCTTCACTTCTGTTTTGGCTCAGTAGGAACAGAGGCTGGTCCCTTCTTTATATGTGCTCATTTGCCTCAACGCAGAATCACAAAATCTCCACCACTTAAAGCTGACGCTCCACATAGGCAGAGTGGACCTGTTTTTTAGAGTGGAATCTGGATGAGTTGTAAAAGCATCAGGGTTGTCATGGGTATATGTTTTCTGTCCAATCACAGAGCATCCTGCACGAGTCATGTGTTCAGCAGTGCTGTGGTAATTGACTTGCCGCACTGAGTTGGGTTTGGTGCAGGAATATCATCCTATGTGTGCCTCCTTATGGGACAGTATGGACTTTTGCAGTTCAACAATCAAGTCTCAACTACTGCTCAACAGCCTCTGTCCCCAGTACATCTCTAATGATTAGCTCTTTCAATACCCTTAAACCTGCCATGCAGGTCATATTTGTGCGTTTTTTGCCAGGCTTATAAAAGCAAAAGGTCACTGGTTTTATTTAAATGTTTTGGAGCTATAATAACAAAAAGACACACATGGTGCTTTTTATATGCAAATCAAGCTGACAGTGTGGGAGGTGAAATGGTTCATATTCTCACATGAGAGACCGAGATCAAGGCCGCTGTGCTAACTACCAATATGTCACCGTAAGACTTGATGGCAGTTGCATTTTAAACAGAACACACCTGCCATTCTTCATTACCTGTCATAAACATGATTAATAAACTTGCCAAGGTTCTGGGTCTATGGAGTCACAGGTATCCCACACCTGGCAGGAAATGTAACACATTTGGGTGTGGCCAAGCAGGCAGAGCCACAGACGGGTATGCTCTCTTTGGCTGGAGTGCGCTGTGTAAACCTACAGCCAATGTTGAGTGAAGCAAAGCTGTTTTAATACCTGTGGTATGCAGCTTTTCAGCTTCGGTGTGCTGTCAGTGAAGTTGCCATTGCCATAGGACTTTAACAGTGTGAGATACAAATGGAGTAAAACAGCTCTGAAGACTGTCTGACTGTGGGCCGAAGCCATGACATGTTCACAACAGGAGCTGCAGGCAGCTGAAACCATTCCTGCTTTTATTTAAATTTTATTAAAATTTTCATACAACTGGAAAAACAACACCACTGTCAACAGGGTTCATATGAGGCCACATCACTTTGTGCATGAAAAAAAAACACGTATTTCATTGACCTTAGAAACCATACACCATACATAATGACATTGCTTGATTGCTTTGGGTTGAGTTATACACCAGAGATAACAAAATCACACTTTTCCCTCTATAAACCTCAGATAACCTTGAGGCAGTCCTCAGACGGCTGAAACCGTTCTGTACCACTCCGCCTGCCACACACAGGGGCTGAATGGATTCTTATCACGAATAAACACGAACAGAACATTTGGGGCGTCGTCCCCAGTGAGTAAAGCCTCACGTTTACGCACAGTGAGGGCGCGCCTTTGCCCGTGAACTGTCACTCACAGCACCTGCTTCTGCTTTTCAGGCAACAGACCTGATTCTTAGACAGTCCTGAAGTGTGGATCACTAGTTGTGCCTGCAGTAGTGTGGTTCAAAATGATGTGTTGTTACCAAGAGACAGGGAAAAAAGATGACTGTTTTTTTTTTTATTGTTTTTGTCTCAGATGGTTAGAAATGTTTTACATATTCTGTTCTGTTGTGTGTAGTTTTTCATCCTCTACATTAATTAATCACAATTAATTAATTTCAGTCTTTATGAGTAAATGGGTGTCACGGTTAGCAGTGCTAGCAATGTTAGAGGTAATTAAATCTGGCTTTACATGAAACCTCTTGTGCTGAAAGCATACACTTCTTGGTACAGTCACAGCTCATAAAAGGGGTCTCACGCTGTTCGGCTGTTAATGATTTACACTCTGTGTCGCTGTATTCATTCAGAACTGTAGGAATCCTGTAATGATGTACCCATTGGTGAAACATTTGTCAAACGTTTTAAATTCATTCTTGATTGTTTATATACAGGAGGCTATTCCCCACAGGGGACTGTTGTACATGCTAAAGCATTGAGCAGCATGGAATACTACGTAGTTTGAATTTTTTGCTTTTTCTAGTGTGTTCCTTGTTGGGGACCATTGTCAGTCGAACAGTGGTGTCCATGAGAAGGTTCAGTTGTCATAAAATGCCCGTTCCCTTGCACTTTGGTCCTGCAGGTCTGGCACTGGCGTCTCGAACCGGCGGTCACAACACCTCAGAGGTCATCACCCCGACCACACCCACCTCCAGCAGCCAGAGCAGACTGGGTGGGGCTCCCTCTCCAAACATCATCTCAGGATTGGCCAGCGGCCCAGGAATGGAGCCAATCAAGAGTGGCGGAGGCTTGGCGGGGCTTCTAGGACCGCCCCCCAAGATGGAACGTGGGCGCAAGAAGATCAAGGCGGAGAACCCCTCTGGCCCCCTGCTGGTGGTGCCCTATCCCATCCTGGCCTCAGGAACCGACCAGTCCAACACTGGCATCCCTGTCAAAGAGGGGAAAACCTACAGGTTGGAACACGTGCAGTACAGTACTGCCTACATGCTACCAAATGCCATTATTTACTCTGTATCCATCTCCTCTCATCACAGTTTTTTTCTGTTGGAATGCTCTCAAAGATTTGAGGGAAAGTCTAAATTGAATAATTGGATCTGGCTCATAGATTCACACATGAGGCATCTGCTGAAAGGCTGCAAACATGAGTTCCTCTCAGTATTCAGGATGACAGAATCCGCAGGTTTGAAAGAGCCTGTAGTGTACATGTCGGCCTGTAGTGTTGCGGGCAGGTGCTGCTCGCGTTCAGGTGGTGTTGCCACACAAACAGGTAATGCAGGTGTGCCAGAGCTGGATTCACTGTTTGCCAGTCCGGGTGTGTCTCCTGTTTTTCCGCTGCAGGTGAAATGTTGTGGTCAGGCTAACAGAGGTCTGTCTCGGAAGAGCTGTGGTCTGTCGTGTCAGACTCAGTACCAAGGCTGTTGGCATCATTGTGAACACACTCGCATAATCGCAGACCGAGCTTTCATCTTCAGACAGACTACTGAAAGACTGCAAATGAAAAATATTCCAGCGGTCATAAATCTGTTGGGGCACTTCTGGAATTATTTTATAGTGTTACAAATAATAATGTCCCGATCCGAACTCAAAGATCGGTGTCGGGGCCGATCAAGGCATTTTTTAACCGATCGGTATCAGCTTTTTTGAGTGTGAACCTAAGCCCGATCCTTTGTTTTACATCAGCTGTCACACAGGTGTCGTTAACGGAGAGCACAGTTTGTGGCAGGACGCGGCTAAAAATGTCTGCAGTGTGGAAGTATTTTAAACTGGAAAACGAAAGCAATCCAACAGCCATTTGTAATGTCTGCCGTGCGAGCATTTCACGAGGCGGTGGTAACAGCTGCGTTCAATACTACCAGTTTGATACAGCAACTAAAAATGATTACATTCAAGTAAAGCTGCTATACCACGTTTAAGTGGAATTGAGATTTCTGTTGTTCATTTTTAGTATACTAGTTTTACTATAATGCTGCACTAAGCAGAACTGTGATTTTTTTATTTGTTGTGACTCTGAATGTTAAAGTTAAGCTATTACACCACTTTGAAGTGGAATTATTCCTAATTTTGAGTGTTCTAGTTTTGCATTTACAATGCTACACTAAGTGAAATTGTGATATAAGAATATTTTTAGTTTGTTTACTTTATTTTGTTAAAAAAAAACATTAAGGAACAGCTTGGATTTTTTCTTAATGCATTGCAGAGCTATTCAGTTGTCAAGCATATACATTGGATTGATTTTAATAACTTTAATGTACTTGAACTGTGCACTGTGCAACTGTATTATCTAGGAAAATACAAGCATCGGATCGGGACTCGGTATCGGCAGATACTCAATATTAAATGACTCGGATCGGGATCAGGGGCAAAAAAACTTGATCGGGACATTCCTAATTACAAAAAAGCTTTAAGTGTAGTATGTGTGCAATACATTGTGTCTGTGTGTCTCTCAGGTGTAAAATGTGTCTGTGTGTCTCGCAGGTGTGTCTGTGTGTCTCGCTGGTGTGTCTGTGTGTCCTGCAGGTGTGTCTGTGTGTCCTGCAGGTGTAAAGTGTGTCTGTGTGTCCCGCAGGTGTAAAGTCTGCCCGCTGACCTTCTTCTCCAAGTCGGACATGCAGATCCACTCCAAGTCCCACACAGAGGCCAAGCCACACAAGTGTCCCCACTGCTCCAAGTCCTTTGCCAACGCCTCCTACCTGGCGCAGCACCTGCGCATACACCTGGGGGTGAAGCCCTACCACTGCTCCTACTGCGAGAAGTCCTTCCGCCAGCTCTCCCACCTGCAGCAGCACACCAGGTCATCCCAGCTTCCTCCTCCTTCTTCTCTTACATGCCGATCACGTGCGTCTGCTTGCACTGAGGGCTGCTTCGATTGGTTGTCAGGAAGCATAATGGTGTATGTAAACTACTGTGCTTCACAGGTTCAGATTTCGCTGGTGTAAAATGTGGTTTACAGTTGCAGTCACCTGAAATGCCCTCTGCCCCCCTTCTGGCTTAGGGATTGAAGACAATTGATGGCATGAGCTCGGTTTGCGTCATACCACGACAAAGGAGTTCTGTTTCACTTGACACTTGTGTCCCTAGTCAAGAGCCATGAATTATCCAAATATAAATTATAAATTATATTTAAAGTATATATCAGCTTGTCCATAGCGTGTGAATGTTGTGTGAGGGTGAGGGTATGAATATGATGCATCGTCACCAGAATTTAATGAATGTTGAACAACAAGGCAGCCTTCCCCAGTAATGTCTTCCTGTTTGTTTTGTGAACTTTGGCCGTACTTCAGAGTGTCATGCACTTTGTAAACAAGCTACATAGCACATAACAAAGATGTGTCATGGGTCTTGGCCATGAGAAAATCAGCCTTGTCTTTGTTTTTTGCTCAAGAGTCATTAGAAGTTATGAATGTGGTCATGGGTTAAAGATCTCCGGCCCCATGCCGGAGATTTTAGATCAGGCAGTGAACTATTACTAGCGTATACGGGCTCTGATATTACCAGACCGGAACGCAATTTTATTAAAAACAATCACATGGTGACATGGTGTTTTTCGGATGAGTTTTAACCAATGGTAGCCTGTTTAGGCGACATACTGGCACGAGAGCACTGTTCTTATCCAGTCGGCAACTAGTTTCAACGTTCTGTGAGGCGGTGCCAGGAAGTATTGTATCAGTGGACTGTATCAGTTGATTACTGCATAATAGGCTAGCATGCATTCAAATAGATGGAGCATGGAAGTTTTTTGACAGGAAGCTTATTGGTGTGGTCTTGGCAACATTACATCACATGATCATACACTCCTGATGAGGACAGTAAAAACAGCATCTAAAGTCATCGAATCACCATTACCACGAATACAGGACATTTACATCAAACGCTGCAAGAAGAAGGCACTATGCATTATGCAGGACACAAGTCACCCCGCTCACAGTTTTTTCTCTTATCTCCCTTCGGGGAAGCGCTTACAGAGCATCACAGCGCGGACCTCCCGCTTCAGGGACAGTTTTTACCCTCAGGCAATAAGGCTCCTGAACAACAGTTCAGTTAGAAGGAGGGCTGAGGTCTGATCTATGGTTTTAGTCTTTATTGTTATTGTACTTTTATTGCTATTATTGGTATTTATTGTTATTTATTGATATTGGGCTGAGAGAGTGCCAGGGCATTATTTTATTTCATTGCTTATGGTACTCTGTACTTGTATGCATATGACGAATAAACTTGAAGGCGATAGGCTTGGTTAGATGAAAACGGTAATGACGGACAAATGTTTGGCGTATGTTGTTACAAATTAAACGAGATCAGGAGCTGCTTTGCACCGTCAGTTTGAAAAAATACAGTGTGGGACAAGCAGCAAAAGGTACTGTCTCGGCATGATACACATTCCTCAATTTTGAATTAAAGCTGTTGTGGTAACGCTAAATGTACATGCGTCCCATTTTGTCATGCGCCCCCCCCCCCCCCAAAAAAAAAATTTCAGGCTCAGAAAAATTTGTTGCTTTAAGCCCTGTGTGGTGTTTCCTTTGAACATGTCACATTGGAACAGAGAATCTGAGTGCGAGTGTGTTTGTTTAAATATGTGTGTGTGTCTGTGTGTCTGTCTGCGTGTTTCATCTTGCAGAATTCACACAGGTGACCGGCCCTACAAGTGCGCCCACCCCGGGTGCGAGAAGGCCTTCACCCAGCTCTCCAACCTGCAGGTGAGGGTGGGCGTGGCTTCTCAAGTGGGCGTGGTCATGCGGGATGGGCGTGGCCGCTGTTTCAGCAGGGGACAGTGTATCAATACCCACACAGACCGATGCTTATACTGAGCATTGGCCAAAACGTATCACGGTACCATACCTAGTATTCGTAATTACCTAAATATACATGAATACACTTTAGGTATTTTGAGCTGTTTTAATCATTATGTTTGTACCTTGTACCTTGACTGTGTTTGTCTCAAGTTTAAACGTGTTTACCTCACAGGTACGTATTGAACCATGTGCTTTGCTTCTGCATTTCTGAAGTTTAAAATATATAAAATATACTCTCCTGTCCGCTCACCGTTTCCATGGTCACCCTGTTTCACAGCCAACCTTGCATCACTTCAGCATCAAACATGGAAGCGCTGTCAGGCTCACTAGATTTAAAGGTCTGTTTCCGAAAGTTGCACATTCTGCAGCAAAAGTTACCTGATTTTTGCCAAGAAAAACCGCCCTGATCTGAACAGTGCTTGCAAAACAGGAAGCAACACTGAGGGCCTCTACCATAGTTAATCATTCTTCCAGGCATAAAGCTCTTGAAAGGAAAAAACGGATATTTTTGTCGTATTATTGTATTCAAGGACGGCATTGTGGCGTAGTGATAAGGAGCAGGGCTCACGACCAAAAAGTTGCTGGTTCAGTTATTGCTGTTGTACACACAGTAGCATGATAGGAACCAGCTCTTGCTGGTTAAAAAGCTGTTCTCTAGGAAAAATCTGTGACAAATTTTTCCAAGAACTGTTTTCATTATTCATGGAAGTGAAGCCTGTGGCTGGGCTTCTTGGGAGGCAGAGATGGCTGAAACTCTTAAATTATTTTTTTTATTTATTTATTTTTTTTAATCACATGTTTCCATGTCTCCTCAGTCTCATCAAAGGCAGCACAATAAGGACAAGCCGTACAAGTGTCCTAACTGCTACCGCGCCTACTCGGACTCCGCCTCCCTGCAGATCCACCTATCAGCTCATGCGGTGAAAAACGCCAAGGCCTACTGCTGCAGCATATGTGGGCGGGCCTACACCTCTGTAAGTAGCTGGGGTCGGGGTCGGAGAGGATTGGTGTCCCCGATATCTGCTGTCTCTTGTCAGGGGCGTTCCTCACACATGCACACGTAAATTTACACTTTAGTGGAAACTTGTCAGATAAACTACTTTTTTTCACAGAATTTTCACAGAATAGCCCCAGGAACTTTTCACTGGTGTGCTTTTCTCAGAAACAGGGCTTGCAGATGCCTGCGATGCAAATGCACTGAATTTTCCTGCTTAAACATCAGTTTGTTACAACCCAAGAAAACCGTCATTGTAGAGGTCATAGGTTTGAACCACACAGTGACCGTACGGTCTTGTTGACCGTGCCCTGCTGTATTCCCCTTACAGGAGACTTACCTGATGAAGCACATGTCTAAACACACAGTGGTGGAGCACCTGGTGAGCCACCACTCCCCCCAGAGAACGGACTCCCCGAGCGTACCCATACGGATCTCCCTCATCTGAGCGACCCCACGCCACCCTGCCCCGCGCTCCATCGGCCCCTCCCCCCTGGAGGTGCAGCCAATAAGGTCTCCCCTATTCGCTTTCCATTTTACAGGCCAAACACCAGTCACACGTTTGGCTTTTTTTTTGTTTGCTTTGTTTTGTTTTGTTTTCTTTCTCCCATATATGGGGTCCAAAAATGTGCCAGACTGTATTTGTACTTTAACAAAAAACAAAAAAAAAAAAAACAGAAGAAAAAAGCTTTTAAAAAGTATTTTCTTTTGATATCCCCATGTTGCTGTTGGTCTGATGGGGAAACGTTTGGGACATCCAAAGACAATTTTACTGCACTTTCAGGCCTAAAGGTTTCGGCCAAAAAAGGATTTTAGTCTGCTAAGACATAAAAAAGGCGTTGCTTCCGGCAGCTACTGTACAAGTTTTGACCATAGGTATTACAGAGCATGAAAGGACCTCTCTCCTCTGCTTTCTCCTCTCCTCGCTTTGAGTTGTTTACTTGACATTGAGCTGGCTGTCCAGACCTCTCCATGAGAAGAGCTTTTGGCAGTTCCAGGTACACATTGGTCAGCTTTTTCTTCTTGGTGGTTTTCTGTCTGGAGTTTGTCTGTCGTTTGGTGGACCAGTGGCTGTACAGTAGGAAATGTCATAATCCAAATCCGCTTACTTCTTGTGACACACTATCCACTTTTGTTCTGTGTCATTAGAATCAGTGTAGGGTTGCCTTGCTTCACAAAACAACAGGCCAGCTGTTTTTCTGTGAACTTTAACAGCCAAAGGTTCGTCAGGCAAGAGCTACCAGTAATGTCAGTATTACTGACCAGTGGGACTGACTCCTGGTCTGTCTGTCTTTCTGTTTGGTCCGTTCTGTGTGTGTGTGTGTGTGTTTTTTTTTGTCTCTGTCTGTTTGTCTGTTGTGGTTTAGTCACTAAATCCATCTGGAGTCTGTCCTCATCAACCATCTCTGTGTTGGTGAGGAAATTTGCACACATCTTTCACCATCTTCTCTGACAAAGGTGACATGCTCAGTCAGTGTTGCATGTCAGAAATCTAACCGGGCCACCCATGATCTTATCAGAACTGATAGTGAATTGATGAAGTGGCAGGTTAACATTTTTTTTTTCAGGCTGAAGTCAGTCTAACACAGGTCTTACCTGTATTTCTTGGTTAGTTCTCAAACCTGGTGGTTGTACTCACCTACAAACGGTGTGTACATTCCACTCCTTAACTTTCCGTTGTGCGAGATGGTCGTCTGGGATCCATGTTCGCTACTGTGAACAACAGTTTCAGTGTCACCCTCCTGATGACAGATCAGTCACAGTAATAGCCTCCTGGTCACAGTCACAGTCACAGTCACCCTGCTGCTCAGTAGCAGTTAGTTTCAGGTGATCCAGCCAAGTGCACGAGAATCCAGGTGTGGATCAGAACCAGAACTCTCCTCAAATATTTCACAACTCAAAACCTCACTGAAAGCTCTTGTTCACTCATCAAGGTTTCTTATTCAAGGGCCCCTGTATCCACTGACAGACTGACAACAGGAGGAAGTCCACAAAATAGAAATTCTCATTCTTCATACCTAACAAAATCTGTGTGTTGTGTTTTGCGGTGTTTCTAATTCTTGACATTTTTTAAAAAAAAATACAGATTAAAATCGTTACATTTTTTTTTTTTTCTGTTTACCACTGTCTGAGTTCTAATCTGTATGGTGCACTTTATGGTCAAAGAAACCTTAGTGATTAAGGGTGGAACGTCAGTATATTTACAGGAACAAACATACACAGCATTCTATTGGCAAAAAAAAAAAGCCATACACACACAAATACACACACATACACACAGAGAGACGTGTACATGCATGTATGCTTAACACACACACACACACACACATACACACACACATCTCCCTCTGGCCTCTTCCCTAAGTTTCACCCCTCTGAAACACTCTATGCCAAGAACAACAGATCCTGCCTCTCTCTTGTTTTTGTAAGTATGTTTATGTTACAACACAACTAACCTTACTACCTTGCTTACTGGGTGCATGCCAGGTCTGTGTGAGGCAGCCTTACTGTACAGCCAGAGACGAACAGCTGGTCAGCAAGGCTCTTACAAGCTCAATGCCCTTTTACATTTTAAAATTTGAAAATTAGAAAACTCCTGTATTGGGTGTCCCATGAAATATGTATAGATATGTTTTTGTGTACAAAAAGACCCTTGTGTCTTGTAATCATTTTATTCTCATGTCTAAATAGTAATTAACTTTGTTTTTATACACATTTAAGCCTTAACTATATTATCATCGTATGTTTGTCACAGTTCATTTCTATTTCTCCCATATTGGTGTTGTTCTGTACCCTGTACTGTATCTTTATTTCTTAGCATGGAATATACTGTAAATAAATTATAAAATACTTAACTGTTAACCCATTTTCTATATAAAATGATTATATAGATCTAGTTATTATTAAAATGCTTTTCCTTTGTCTTGCATTGTGGTACCATATAACGTTTGCTTTGACTGTGAAATGCACAGCCAAGACCTAAAAAAAGGAATATGTGTAAAAACAAGCAAAAAAAAAAAAAGTGAAACACTTTGTATCTTTTTGTTGTTTAATAAATGCAGACTCTGTAATAAAGGTGTCCATTTAGACCTTGTTTTATTTCGTGGGTGTTTGTGATTTTAAGTGTGAATGCAGAAATATTTGGCGTGTTGCATGACTTCCTCCATACCCTTAATTTCGTGTAGACAGTGGTGCACCAGTCAGGATTACTTAAGAGATTTCATCATTCTAGATTACCGACAGCTTTCAGGCTACTCATTAAACCCTTAAAAAAGCAAATTTGCCTCTCCTGCTCTCCTTTCCTCAAACCTTCTGTCAGTGTGATTTCAGAATAACTTTGACAATTGAAGTAAAATTTTAAAATCATTGATATGGACTCCGAAATTGCTTGAGAAAACCGCATAGTAACTGTTGTGGAAAATTTAAGTGTGTGCCCCATGTGGAGGTTGTGGGCATTGCCGCTTTCGCCCCGCCGGTGGTGCGATTGAGCTTGTTGCTTGGTGGAGATAAGTTACTGCCAGCAAACATTTTAGCTGCAGTTATTGATATATTAACTGAAGTTATTGATATATGAGCCATTTACTCTATTGATTAAACAACCTAACACTATAGGCCTTAAATAAATAATAATGTATCCTATTATACTTTGTATGCCTGTGAGCAGAAACTAGAAAGAAGGGTCAAGAGAGTACAGGAGACTGCGGGAGGGGTATGCAGCTGTGAGATACCTGTATGCCAAGTAAGGCCTGTTGTGGGGCTGTTAATGAGAGTTAGACACTGTCCAAGCGCTGCTCGGAGGATGGACCCTTAGTGTAAGATAAGAGTTGGACTCTAAAAAGGGGGGCCGAAAACAGGGATTCTTTATGGAGTATAGCAAAGTTATTTTTTATAGATTAGATATGCACAGTCTTGGAAATAATAGTGTACAGCCAAGGCGGGGTAATTATTTTTAATTAGACAGGTGTGATCTTGGAAAAATAGTGTACAGAATGTGTGTTATGAAACTGAAGGAGGGGGTCTGAGTCTAAGATCCAGGAGGGGCTAAGGGAATAAGCATAAAAAGGGAGATGCATTTGGGGATTTGGCTGACTGCTTGGGGGGACTGCTTGCCTGACTACTTGGGGGGACTGCTTGCCTGACTGCCTAGGGGACTGCTTTGGGGGACTGCTTGCCTGACTGCTTTGGGGGACTGCTTGGGGAGACTGCTTGGGGTTATGACTGATGACGCTACTGCTCCGCGCGGACCAGCCCAGTTTACTGTATGTGATTTTGAACCATGTACAATAAACGTTTTGCATCAGACTTTGAGGAATATTTTGTATTAATTTTTGGAGATTGTTCATTTTTGCATTTGATATAGCTTCCTTGCGGCGCATTAGCAGATAACGGCGGGGAGTGGCGAGGTCACCACATAACTCTACTAAGTACCGCTACTAAGTGCTACGGTGCTGCGAGTCATTTATTTACGTGTAAGGAAGTCCATATAATGATTTGTTTGTTGTTTGGTATTTGGTGGTTTGCATAATTACTCAATTTTATTTTCCACGAATTTGACCGGTAGTTCCAATGTGTCCTCTCTCAGATTGTCCACTAGCAGGTGAGCAGAATCAAGAACACAACGATGCAACGGAGCGTTTGAGTCTGTCTTGCCTGGTGAGTTTGGAAAGGGTTGGATGCGTCTTGAGTTCAACATCCTTGGTCAAGAGTTTTCTCAGGTAACCTAACCTGTTTCACACTACCTCGGGTCTGCTGAAAATACGCCTGGTACAGACATGTGAATTACAACATGATAGTTATCTGGGATAAACATTCTCAAGTGAAACAGTTTGTTTAATATTGTTGACTTACCAGTATTTTGGAGTATTTGTATAATTGTTATAAATTTCATCAGTTGGCTTGTTTTAGGTTTATAGCTTGGAGTTTCATGGTAATGTGAGACCTGTATTTACATAGATATTTGAATCACAGATTGCTTGCATTCAACTGGGATGTTTGTATACGCCTAGTTCTACTCACCTGACATTAGCTGTGTTTTTCATAAAAGAACTAAAAACATGGTGCTTGGTTAAGCCTACCTCGGTGAACTGAGTTTTACGTTTTGAAACGGGGCAAGTAAAGTTTATCCTTCCCATTTTTGTTCTCAAGTACGCTCTTAAATTATGTAGTGATATCAAACTAACAAATGTCCATTCGTTTTAAATACCGACCATCCCTACCTCAATAAGAAAAATATCTTAAATTTCAAAACAAATTGCAGTATCGGTTTATTTTTAAGTGTTTAGTTTGAAATGTTATGCTGGAAATAACTGCGGAACAAATTTAGATCACATAAACAATTAGCAGCGTCGCTATGGGAAAACGTTTCGTAGTGCGTTTTACTTGCGCTTCAAGAAATCTGTCAGAACGCGTTTCAGACACGCATCCAGTAAAGACGTGTTTACAAAACAATATTCTAAAAGCTTCATCTCATAAAGGAGATGCTATTATATATGATTGCAATTTGTGTCTTTTTTTTTTTAACTTAAATCCGATTTTAGCCACAAGCTGTACTTTCTGCAACAGTTCGAATAAACGTGAACGCACAGGACATCCTGTTTATAGACGGGAGAGGGTTTTGGTGGAGATACCCACCCGAGCTGACAGTATGCCGCCACACCGCTGTGAGCGAAGATGCCAGTGAAGTTGTTAGAATGTGGCGATACAACATTCTGCGACGACCAAGATGTTACCAACGTCTTAAAACAGCATTCTCTCAACGCTTTAGGAAGTGCAAGCCTTCTTTCTTTCAACGTGGTCAGACTTTACAGTGTTGTCACTGAAAACTGTGTTACTTCAGTCTTGAGATAAATTTCAATGCTTACCACTTGTTCTTCGTATATATATATATACATATATATATATATATATATATAATATCTATATCTAATAATATAATATCTAATTTTTTTTTACATTATATATATTTTCGTAAACCTACACAGCTTTATTTTGACTAAAACCCTTACACTAAAACCCAGTGTAACGAAAACTAAATTTGCCACTAAGTTAACGACCTCTTATTGAATATTAATATGTTGAAATGTAATCTGTAACAAGTGTTAGAACAAACAGTTTAAACCCACAGTATCTCTTAGCATAGCCTACATTTATCTGTACACTTATCTGTGGATAAGGTAAAGTTCACTTGAGTTAACTCATTCACTTCAAAGGAGCAGCAAGTAACCTGGATCCAGCTGGAACTCACTGGAAGCCTCCAGAAAATGCTGCCCAACCAGAGCAGAAGGGTCAGATAGCCCCACAAAGCGTAGAGAATGTACAAATCAGGATCCATTTTTAGTTGTCTAGAATGTTGCCACAACAATGTGTTTATCCTTAATGATGACTTTATACACACACATGCACGCACGCACATGCACACGCACGCACACACGCAGAAGGCTTACAGTACAACACTGGCCAGGATAATCGCTATTAGTACAAAGGAAAGATGGTACTGCTGGTAATTTCCTGAAGGGCTTCCTCCCTATGGGCAGGCAGAAATGCACAAGCTGTGCTGGATACCACGTCAGACTGTTCTGAAAGCTGGAAAGTTAGAAAGCTCTTTAAATCATTCATCTTTAAAAAATAAATAAATAAAAAAATAAATCTGAAAATTAAAAACAAAAAATTTTGAAAGTGTTGGACCTGTTTGCATTTTAAATTTTAAATTTTAAGTAAGAAAATATATTGCCTCTTGGAATTTTAAAATAAAATTAGAATGTTACAGTTGTGGAATTTGAATCTGAATTTATACAGAAAAAGTTTTGACAATGGCATGTCTAGACTAGCTAATGTCACAGAGTTGTCAAAAGGTTCACCTGGAGTAAGGTAAACCACTACCTTACCGCAACATTGTGTGCAGTTTATGCATGAAGTTTCACACAAAGACTGGGGAGAATTTTTTAAAAATCCTTATGCAATTATCCAAGGCTTGACAAACTGGTCCCACCCATGACCACTTACCACCTCCTGTCTGTGTCAGCCCTCCTCCACCCCTTCTCTCCCCATAATTTTCCCTGTTTATCATGTCCAAATTGGGGGGGGGGGGGGGGGGGGGCAGCAACCTCAGTCCCCAGCCAGGTGTGACCCTTCATCAGAATTGCTCCAATCACACTCCTATTTCCATCAATGGGTCATCTGTTGAAATTGTTGATAGTTTTAGATTTCTTGGCATACACATCTCGGACACCCTCACATGGTCTCTTAACACCAATTGCATCCTCAAGAAAGCACAGCAACGACTGTACTCTCTGAGGTGTCTCAAGAGTTTTGGCATAAGTACCAAAGCTCTTGTGAACTTTTACCACTGTACCACAGAGAGTGTACTGGCAGGCTGTATCACAGTGTGGCTCGGCAACCTGACTGCTCAGGATTGCAGACTGCTACAAAGGACTGTAAAGACAGCAGCAAAAATCACTGGCACAGAACTACCACAACTTCACAACATCTACACCGCTCGATGCAAAAGGAGAGCCCAAAACATCACTAAGGACACCAGCCACCCCGCTCATGTTCTGTTCTCGCTCCTCCCATCCAAAAAACGTCAACGGACCATCAGATCACACACCACCCATCTCCGTAACAGCTTCTTCCCACAGACAATCAGGTTGCTGAATAGCTGATGCAAGCATATGCACTGCACATTGTTGTTGTATAATATGTAATGCATACTGTATCCTGTACATATAATGTATACTGTATTCTGTGTATAAAATGTATATCTACATGAGCAAGGTGTACATAGTCTAGTCTATGTAGGTCTGTAGTGTCCTTCTTTGTTGGTTTTGTGGTGGTGTGCCCTTCATGTTACGGCAGAGTGTGTCAGAGCACAAGTATTCCATTGTATTTTTAATACACATGACAATAAACCTGAACTTGAACTTGTGTTGGGGGAGTCAGATAATATCTGTATTGTGTCTGGTTTCTTTTAATCTCTCCTTTCCTGTAAAGTTTTTTTTTTTTCTTTGTCTTTAAAGCACTTTGTGTTACAGCCATGAATGACAGGTACAATGGAAATATCCTATGGAAAAGAAGGACTCTCTCTCTCACACCCACACCCACAACCACACCCATACACAGTCTCACTCTCTCTCTCTCCCTCCCCCTCCCTTCCACTCCTCCCTCTCATGTATACGCTCAGAGTAAAATTACAGTAAATGACTCAGCCTGATCACGTTTCCATCTGTGTGTAGAGTAGTGGGGATGGAGGCTCGGTCCGTGCCCCGTGGCCCGTCTGCAGTGCTGCCCGTCCGCAGTCCGCTCCGCTTCGCGTGAGATGTGTCTCTGCTCGTCCTTCCCGCCTCACCTCCTCACAGCGGTGGAGAAAGTTTTTAAATCTCTCAGCAACTCATCACTCAGGACTCACGATCCCGCTCAGCACGATGAGGTAAGCTGTGTGAGATTTACTTTGAAAAGGCGTGTGTCTGTGACCCAGAAAGACATTTTAAAATGTTACAGAGCCTCTTTTTTGAGTTTTTTTTTTTTGTCAAATATTGATTTGTTTGGTAAATTGCCATCTCAGTCATGGTCCCAAACTACTGTATAAAGAACTTTTCCTTTTTTCCTGTCCCATGGACCTGTGGATATGCGTTGTTTACTCATGTGTGTATGTGGCTTCGGAATCCAGCAGGTTTTGCCTGTTTCATCTGACCACCTTTGTTGACTTTGGGACCTGCAGTTATGCCTGTTTCATCTGACCACCTTTGTTGACTTTGGGACCTGCAGTTATGCCTGTTTCATCTGACCACCTTTGTTGACTTTGGGACCTGCAGTTATGCCCCCCCCCCCCCCCCAATCTGTCTGTGGTACAAACGGGCAGTGCATCCCTTCTCTGAAGCTCATCCTGGTGATCGCATTGTCACAACACTTGCTATTGCGATTGTGAAAATGGAGATCAGTGTCAAAACGCACATTTGCCAAGACCTGATTTATTCATTTAGCAGATGTTCATATTCAGAGTGACTAACGACTGTGCTAACTGTGGTTAAGCGTGGCGCTGTGCAAGTGGAGCTGTGCAAGTTGTAAATTATTGATGTAGTGCCTTTGTGGGAATTATTGCCACAACAAATGCTGTCGTAAGACGTACAGCCGTGCACTGCTATCGCTGCGTTCTGCCACCAAACTTGCACTGCCACAAGCTTCTGTCACCACAAAGTTCAGACTTGCTCTGGCTCTGCAATGACATCGGTATTTTCTTGGCTGTGAACTTTGAATTCAGTGATGCAGTTGTCACTTTTTACGACACGCTGTATAAATGTGTTTGTACAATGATTGTCACACGGTCAATTTGTGGAGGAGGGTTTTGTCAGATTTTACATTTCTGGGGTCTTGTGAAAAGTAATTGGAAATATAGCTGCAAGCCCCTAAAATGCAGACTCCACAGTTCTGAATTGAGCAAATCTTGTGACTGAGAGTCCACAGGTGATACATAAAAAGTGAGGTGAGAACTGAAATGGGAAGGTGGGAACTGAAATTGGGGTTTTTGAGAGTGTGGAGTTTCTGCTAATAACTGGTCAGAATGATGTGTAGTGGACCGTCACTGTCCTTGTGCCCTTTTTGAAAAATTTGCATTATTGTGAAAACACCTCTTATTTAACCTCCAGTCCTATTCCTACAGAACTCTCTACACATTATTTATGGACTCTCATATCAGATTTGTCAGATTATTATAGGAAAATTACAGCCACCACATACCGATCAGATTACAGCATGTTTGTGTAATAGGCAAATTAATGCATCCCATTCATCCTTGGTGCGTTGAGACATGATTACACTCTGTAACAGTAGTCAAATGAAAAACATGACCACAATAACAAAGTCAGTTTCAAAAATTCTACAGGAAATTTCCCATGATCCTTGGGCTGCCCTGGCTTGATGATGTTTATGGCCGTTCTCTGCCATTTGAAGATTTTTGAGTTTGGACCTCCTGGTGTAGACCCATATCACATGTGTTTCTCATATCTCTGTTCTGATTGTTTTAAGTCATGACCTAACACAGCGTATTTTTTTTTCCTTTTTCAAAATGTCCCCTCTCTATGCTCTGCAGATTTCTGCCCAAAGTGAGGTGCCTCTTTCCATATGTCCTGTTCATCCCAGCGGTGATTTTTCTTACCTACACTGGTCCTGTAACAGTCAGGTAAGCCCTGCCTTTCACCGCGATCATGGGGGAAGTACAGCACTAAATGGCTCTGCAGAACTGAACTTGCACCGTATCCACTGCACTGCTGATAAGCTGTTTTCTGTAGGGCTCTTTTCGTTGTAAAACTGTGTTGAGTTCTGACCACCTCCAGAGACTTGTAGCTGGCTTTCATTGTCCTGTTTCTCAGGTGATCACATGATCAAAACTCTATAAAAGGATTGGGTCTTGCAGCAAAGCTCTGTCACTATTAAGCAATGTGTCTTCCAGTGATCTAGAAAGGGTAAACCCAATTGCTCACTGTCAGAGATCTGATTAATGGTGAGACATTTCCTGTAAACTCCAAATCTAAATTTCACAATTCATGTTCCTGCTGTGAGACATGCAGTTTCAAAAGGATCACATCTTATTGCGCTTATCTGATTTGCACACCTAAATGCATGTACCTTCAGAAGATCACACAAAGGATCAAAGGTCAAATGTCATGCTTCTCTTGCGTTCAGTTTTTAAAATTCTGAGACAGAATGAGACAATGGACTGATGTGGGAAAGCTAGGAGGGAAAATTCTATAAAAAAGGAAGAGTCCTGACTGATTAAATGTTGGTGATGCAGGTGACTGTAGTGTCTGTTCTCTGTTTATTTCCAGGTATTTAGAGGGATTAATTCCCATGGATAAATGCCCTCTACTTCCAGGACAGACACTGCAGAAGGGGGATCCTATCGATGCTTCTCTGGACCTCTGGTGGGTCGCTCTTGCCTAAAGGTTGTTACAAACACTATGGTTTTAACCCAGATGCAACTATTTTAATACCCCATTGGGGTCTGTAATGAGTTTTCCATGAGTCTCTGAAAAATACGATGTTGAAGCCCTATTTGTGCTCAACACTCCTAACATCTCATTTCCTGCTGCGTATGTATTTGGTTATACAATAATTACCCTCCATATCATAAATTAGGCTGGCTGCCTGCATCTACAGTGCGTACACGCACAAACTCCTTGCACCTCTCTGCTTGCTGTGTGAATCTGTTTTTAGGTGTTGCTCCATGCGAACTCTGGCCTGAAAATGATCAATTTTATCAATGTCACTAGTGGGGGCGACAGTGGCTCAGGAGATAGAGCAGTCGACTGGGGATTAGAAGGTCCCTGGTTCGAATCTGGCTCATCCTAGCAGAGTGTCAAAGTGTCCTTGAGCAAGACACTGAACCCCCAACAGCTCCCAGTGGTCAGATGGTAAGCCTGTATAGCAGCCTCTGCCACTGGTAGGTAGATGTGAGGCATATAACTGTAAAGCGCTTTGAGTACTCAAATGAGTAGAAAAGCGCTATATAAATGCAGTCCATTTACCATTTAGTGCAGTATCATTGCTTTTGCTTCTGAATCTCTTCACTACAAACATTATAAATTCAGTTTTGCTCTAAGAAAACAATGGTTCACTTAGAAGTAGATGTAAAACGTAGATGTAAAACGTCACACTCTGTCGGTAAACCACGTGGCTCTAATCGGTAAACTGTGGAAATTCTGGAAATTTCACAGCCTTTCACAATCGGAGGAGATAGAGGGCTAGAGCTGAGAGAATCAGAATCTCTCCCTTGGCCTTTCTGTGGGCTCTCTCTTCTCTTCAGACTACTCCCTCTGTAATCTCTGATTCAGTTACGATCAAATTAGCCACTGTTTATACAATTCACAAGACCACAGCTAATGGTTCAAATGGGTTTTAAGTATTCAACAACTGTTTCAGCCAGAAACTGTGCACTGGCACACTGGCATTTTTCGTAAGCATGTCAATGGTAAGACCTTAATGACACTGACGTACTAGAATATAGCTTGCAGGTGTGGGAATGTGGAATTTTCTCAAAGTTTTATGTCAATCGACTGAAATGGGGGGGAGATAGTGTTTTGTTTCAGGCCTGGAAAAATAATTGCTCTTCTGCACACCTTACAAGTTCCAAACAGATTTTTATTGAACTGTCCCGGTATTTTTGCAGCCAGAAAAGAACAATGAAATTGAAAAATAATTCAATAATCACATAATGTGTCCCCACCCAACGGGCCTTTTTCCGCAAGCTGTTAGTGTTTCCTGTAGAGCTGCAGTTTAAAACAGAGAGCTGTGGCAGCCATGCAAAAAATACACAGGGAAGATGAGTTAATTATTAAAGCAATGTTAAAGCAACTGGCACAGGTGGTTGTACTGGATGCAAGAAGCCATATAGCTATACTTCTACAGGGATGCTGTTAGTGGAAAGGACCAGTGCCCCAATTCTCCACTGTGCTCTCTATGCTCATCCAACCTGAAAAGAGAGAGAGAGAGAGAGAGAGAGAGGGAGAGAGGGAGAGAGAGAGAGAGAGAGAGAAAGCAAATGGATTCTGCGGTTCGCATGAGGTTTGGACTGTTGTGCAGCTGTTTACACAGCTACAAACAAATTTCAGATTTAGTTGGTATATTGATTCCTGAAAAAAAGAAAAGAGCAGCAGATAAGAGCGAAATGCAGCTCTCCTGTGTGGACTGCCGCTGTAGTAATTGTGAAAGGTAGCGCGTCCGTTCGTAAAATTTTGCCTGAATTATAATTTGAGGTATATGGGGATTTGTTGAATCCTTCCACAGACGAGTCATGACAGTTGAGTCATGAGACATGACATAGAGTCATAGGTGGAAAGAGATGGGAAAGAATCTGGACAGTGATCGTGACTTTGCATGTTCTGGGATTATGATGATCACTGTGCATGCTGTACAGCCTCACAGCGTAGCATCAGTGACACGCTGGCAGCATGGTATGCTCCCTAATGGGAAATGTGTCTATTAGATCTAAGCTTACAGTATGTAAAATAGTCTTTAATGATCACTGAAATCTTTCCTGGTTTTATTGTGTGTAAGGAGGAAGTCTCAGAAATGTTCCTGTTTTTGTAACAAAGTCCTCTTTTGTCCACGTGCACTGTACCCAGTGTATGAATACGTTACATTACATAATTTAGCAGAAGCTCTTACCCAGAGCCACTTACATAGGTTATACACTTTTGTATCATAAAAATTGATAACTCAATGTTATCCATTTATACAGCTGGATATTTACTGAGGCAATTGTGGGTTAAGTACCTTGCCCAAGGGTACAACAGCAGCACCCCAGCAGGGAATTGAACCGGCAACCTTTCGGTCACAAGTCCTATTCCTTAACCATTATGCTACATTGCCACCCCAGATGTACACTGTTCTGAATGTCATCTGTAAATAGTGAGGCTTAGTGGGGTTCAAATGACCTGCAGAAGCACCTTGTGTTCACTTCTCAGACCAACCATATATCCAACCCGTAACTTTAAAAAGAACTAACAGCTGTAGAATCAATGAAATCTAATTCAGTACTGCTCAACCAATCATTTGCCTGCATGGCTGGGATGAAAACCAGCATGCATGACATGTGCCTCCGCTCCAGGGTTGGGTAACACTGTGTTCTCGGAGGGGGATTAGGGAGGGGCCGTGTGGGGGATGAATAATGGAGTTTGTCAGGTCAAGTCACTACTAGTTATCTGCTAGTCTAGTTTCTGTGCAGGCCAGGGTGGGTCTCTGTTTTGTCTCATTCATTGTGGGGGAAGATGGGGTGAGGTCCTGCTCTCTGTGGTTCCGGACACATGCTGTTAGAGTGGTTTTCCCAGCTCTCAGTTTACACATTGCCCATTTCTACAGGTGTGTACTGTATTTACCCAACCGATTTAGAGCAGGTGCAAGGGCAGAGCTGCTGTTTCCACCTGCGGAGTTAAATCTGCATACTCTCAGCTCTTTGACCTCTATAGTAAACTTCCTCATAGACAAATACATTCAGTGCATATACAGAGTGTGAATCTTCAGCTGATCACCTTATGGGAATTCTGCTGAGAGCATTTAGACAATGAAAAGAATGGGGAAAAAAGTTCAAACACACATGGCGAGACTCAATGCATAGTCTTTTTAAAAAGAAAAGGGCTTGGACAGCCAGTAAGATTACATTCTGTTGTCTTTTTGTGGTTGCTAGTGGAGCTAAATGAGCATGTGTCAGTGTTTTTTCCTCTTGTCCAGGTCCAGAAGGGATGTTCAGACCTGCACTTACTGGGGTGCCCCCGTGATGTGGGAGGGAATGTTCGATCCCGAAGCGTATGACCTGGAGCACAGAAAAAGGGGCTCGTCTGTGGCGCTGACCGTGTTCGCTGTTGGAAGGTTCGTAAAACCCCCCCTCCCCCCCCTTTCACACAGTGCTCCCGCGTCACACATTGACATCTGTGGTTGACATCTTTTTTTTTTTTAGATTAGCAGAATTTTTTTTTGAAATGTTGGTTTAAAAATGTGTGAAACCTCACTGAAACTGCGTGGAAGCTCAAGAAGCCTGAAGCTATATTTTAATGTATGACAAAAAAAAAAAACGCTCCTTTAAACACAGCAGAATTAAGCGGTGACTTTGGATGTTTGTCTGAACTTGGGCCTTGTTTCATGCTAATAAAAAAACGCATGCAGTTACCTGCGTACACACACACCCTTGACAAGAATGGCATTAAAAAGGAACTAGCAGTATGCTAAACCCTCCCTGCAGTCTACTGTTTACCAGTCCTACATAATAAATGCATTTCTGAGAATATTGTAATTGTTTATTGTTTTATTATACTGGCATTTGCAGCCTCGGGTCCCCTACTGAGTCATAACACCTGTAACTGTGCACCTAAAGGCAGTAGATGCACAGCCTTAAATTAAAATATGAAAAATCTAAAGTATTTAACCCTTTAAAGCTAAGGCCAGGCTGCTGTGAAGAGAGGGTGCTGTGTGTGTGTTTTTGCATGAACAGATCAGAGCTCTCAGTTCATCTCTAAGAGCTGTGAGAGTGCTGAATGCTTAATGCTTTAAAAACGCGTACACTCTTCACACTTCCTCTCTGGGTCAGTGGCAAAGGTGAAAGCCGGAGCTTGAATGTGTATGTCACCCTCTCTGTATGTTAGTGTGGCTTCAACTTTAAAATCATGAGGGAGAAACATTGGCGTTAACATGCTGGACCAAAAATATTAAACAGTATAATATCCTATCAATACATATAAGAGCACAGAGAGGAAAAACAAACATACGGCCAAAAAATGCGTTAAACTCTCAGACAGAGCAGTGGCATAAAGAGTAATAGGAACTTGTGTTATGCAGGTGTCGTACTGTAACTGAAAACCAAGCACATGCAAGAATGGAGACCATATTTTCACAATGTGTCATATCCATGGTGCAATTCAGAAGGTTGAGCCATGGTTTCACAGAGGGAGCGACGTTGGAGGATTATGTCTAATGTTTACAGGAACTCTGAAGATGTACAATCAGGTAGTATCTTGCTACACAATTGTGAAAGATTGGCAAACGTATTGCAGGCCGACAAGGCCAAATATTTTGAATGCTTTTTCCTCTTTCCGCAGCCCTGTTTTGGGACCAGCAGTAGTGCACTAGGCTCACCTCATTATTATTTTTTACATTGTTGTAATTTAGCAGACACTATTATCCAGAACGACTTTCATCTGTTACAATTTTTACATGCCGTGTATTTATATAGCTGGATACTTACTGAGGCAATTGTGGGTTAAGTACCTTGCCCAAAGGTACAGCAGCAGTGCCCCTGTGAGGAATCAAACCAGCCTTCAACCTTTTGGTTACAAGCCCTGCTCCTTACCACTGTGCTACACTGCCGTCTCACAGTAACAACCTTTGTACTGGCACAGAGGGGTGAGGCAAGACAAATGCAGTGCTATGATACTCACATGACTGTGATGTATGGTACTGTTTGCACATGGCTTCCCTTAGCTTCTAGGCTGTCTAGTCAGGTTACACAAGTTAACACATCGTGTTGCGCTCACATTCACTGGTTTGAGAATGTTGTTAGCCTGGTCTGACACTGTTGCTCACTCAACTTGAATGGATACACTTCTGTTCTCTTGTGCTGGAGGTTGGTCTGGATAAGAGTGTCTGCCAAAGGAATATAATGTACCTGTAACAGGTTCAGGTTTACCTGGACGCCTGGATCTGATGAATCTGATGCTGGTTATGTGATCACAAGGTCCGCATGAAATGAAAAATAAGCTATAATCTGACAATACTGCTCATTCAGCTTGAACGGATGCATTTCTGTGCGCTTGGGCTGGAAGTTGGTCTGGATAAGAGCATCTGTTAAGGGAATGTAATGTTAACTTTGACCTCTCCACGGGCATGTCCCAGGTACCTGGACGCCTACCTGACGGAGTTCCTGCGCTCGGCGGAGCAGCACTTCATGCCGGGTTTACCCGTGACCTACTACGTGTTCACAGACGCGCCGGAGCGGGTGGCGGAGGTGCGGCTGGGTGCGGGCCGCGTCCTGGAGGTGGTGCAGGTGCAGCGGCAGCAGCGCTGGCAGGACGTGTCGATGATGCGCATGCGGGCCATCGCCGATGCCATCGACTCCCGCATCCGCCACCGTCACCCCTATGTCTTCTGCCTGGACGTGGACCAGGTGTTTGCGGGCCGCTTCGGCTCCGAGGCGCTGGGGGAATCCGTCGCCCTGCTGCACGCATTCTACTACCACCGGCCCAGGGCCTTCTACACCTACGACCGCAACCCAGCCTCGGCGGCCCGCATGGAGGGGCCGGGCGACTTCTACTACCATGCGGCCGTGTTCGGGGGGTCCTGGCAGAGCGTGAGGAACCTGACGGAAGCCTGCTACAGGGGCGTAGTGGATGACAAGCGCAAGGGGGTGGAGGCCCTGTGGCAGGATGAGAGCCACCTCAACAAGTACTTCTGGCTCCACAAGCCCAGCAAAGTGCTGTCCCCGGAGTACTGCTGGGCACGGCACGTGGGTTACCGCGGCGACATCCACGTCACCCGCCTGCTCTGGGCTGAGAAGCACTATGACACGCTGAGGTACCCTGCAGGACAGTGAACCCCCAAACCCCCAAAACGAAACCTCCAAAAGCTTTCGTACCTCGCCAATATACACACCTCAATAATAATAATAATAATAATAATAATAATAATAATAATAGTAAAGGAATAGTACCTTCATAAATAACATTGTTATTATTATTTAAATTATTTTTTATTATGATTATCCGACAACAGAGGGGAGTGGCTGAGGTCTAAGCTGTGTTATTCAGGCTCTGCAACTGCAAGATAGAGTGCAAAAGTAAAATCAGTTTTTTTAAAATGATTGTAATTTGCACAGGACTTTTGTACTCAGAAAAAAGGTCACTCCACTTTGTGCTCTGTAGTGAGGAGCTCCTTTGTGCCTTGAGCTGGAGATCTTGCTTGTTCTTGATTGCACTTTGTGGCCTGCAGGTGTCCACTCCGCAGGTGCCTTTTACCTGGTCTGACCTGGAGCACCGCCTGGTCTTGCTTTTATAACCATGTAAATGCATCATGGCCATATTTTGTGCTGCGAGAGGAATTTATCCTGTGAGTGCTTTGTTATTCAAACACCATGTTTTTTGTAAAAGGTGTGTGCTGTTCTGGGGTCAGCCCTTTGTACACATTTGAGTGTTCCGCTGTTCCCACCTGTCCTGAGAGATATGTGTGTCTGTGTGGGAAGTGGCAGAAGCCATTAAAATTAATAATAAAACTGAGACACTGTAATAATGTGTAGTATATAAGGGGGGCAAGCACCACAGGTGTATACAATGTGTTGTATTATTGTTGTTCAGACTCCTATATTTCTTCTAAAATCATGAAGCATAGCTCAGATTGATGAGAAATTTGATACATAGGACTTTTGGCATATACTCTACATTGCAAAGGAAGAGTTGGATGGGCCAATGAAATTTCAACTGTCATTTTATTGGTGGATTATGGGTAAACCATGCAGGTCTATGGGATATATCACCATACCAAATTTTGTGGTGATTGGCTATATGGGATCAATACAATAATACATTTTCCATTGAATTTTAACTGCCATTGCTGGACCAGAATATTTAAAGATTTTTAAAAATTTAAAGATTATGTTGTGGGGGCCTCGAGTAGCTTAGCGGCTGAGGCTCTTGCTTTGAGTGCAAGTGATGCTTGCAAGTTGATTGGATGATGTCAGTCAAACTGCATCCATCCTCCAATCGGAATTTAGCTCACTGTAGCGCAGTGGGTGACCTACAGTGTGAAAAATGGCCTCGTTTGTTTGTGAGTGTAGGAGAGACCTGCATTCAGCGGGCCCCGAGCTCCTGCGTGGCTCCAGCAGACGTTGCAGTGAGAGACGGGGATCTCCAATTGGCGATTCCAAAAAGAGGAGTGCACCAAGGTGAAAAAGATTACATTTTAAAGATTTCGAAAACTACCGTCAACGCCCAGTTATCTGGCTGCAAGTCGGTGCATCTAACGATCACCAGATGTTCAAAAAGAAACACAATCGGAGAGGGAGGTAGCAATTTACACTGCCTTTACAGTGGTAGGCTACAATACAACAAAATATAAAATACAAAGACGTATAACTGAGTATACATGGGCATATCCATTTGCTGCTGTGGATTGTTCATGTGTTTAATAATGAGTGTCACAGCTCTTCCATAAGCCTAATCAGTTGATTCATGTATTGCCAAAGCGAGGCTTCTAGCCTCTCTGGGCTCTGGCAGACACCTATAAGCATTATACTTATTTGTGTTTATTATTTAATTATTGTTAATCCTTATTATATGCATCATAAGCATGTAATCAGTTCTAATCCTGCCAAGGAGTAGAATTCAGTTATTTTTAAATATGGTATGGAGCCATTAATATATTGTATAGTGTTGTATACTGCACTCAGATTAAGTCTGTAGTGTTTGTGTAGAAACTAATTTTCTGCTTATTTGGGCCTTTGTTTTTGCTTGACTCTGGTTATTGCTGCTTGCAATCATATTTTATTTTGGAGTATTTATTTCATTTTGGATTATTTGTTTAATTTTGGAGTAACAGGCTGCATTCTGCTACCTTTATTTCAATTCTGAAACGTATAGACAAGTGAGCTTGTCCTTTCACTGCCACTGTCAGTTGGCTCATAGTCAGGCTCATAAAACTGCGGTACTCTATCCTGAAAACAATCCTGACTCATTTTGACTTCCAATATTGTTCATACCCCTTGCAGGAACACATCACACATCATCTGAGTCCTGCTGATAAAGAGTGCAAACTTCAGGAGAAACAAAGGCTTGTTTTGTATTTTATTTCCTCATGATTGTGTAAATGGATGATGGAACCAGATTGCTGGTTAACTGGGAACTTAGATCTAGTGGCAGTATCAGGAAAGATTTGTACTCATTAATGTGAAGTTTGCGTTCACAAACAGAATCATTCTAGCCGCTGTGTGGTAAGTGGTTTGTTCAAACAGCCCCTTGTACACTCACTTTCTCCCCGAGAGACTGACCTAATGGGGAAATGAGTCGTAATGGAAGGGCTATTTCTGTTTTATCACCAGAGATAAATTCCCCATCTCATTCTTAAATGGGTCAAACACAACTCCACATCACAACAACAGTGACCACACAGCTGCTGTTGGGAAGAAATGGATGCGTGTCTCTACCCCTCCCCAGTCCTTCTACAGCTATGAGACAGGTTGCTCACCTTCACTGCAGCTGAATGTTAATAGCCTCTCTGTACCTGTGTGGCTTGTGTACACATCAGATGCCCTCAGATGTCAGCAACTTCAGTTTCTCACACATCTGAGTATCTCACAGACCTTCACCTCTTCGAAAACAACAGAACCACATCTGCTCAGCCAGCTTCAGAGTCTGTCCGTCACGCTCGTGTAGCGCAGTGCACTAAAACCGCCTCGCCTTGAAACGCACGAAATGAGAAAATATTCCTGGAAGTTTTGAGTCTAGGAGGGAAAGTCTGTGCCCCTCGGTGTCCATCTCAGAGCAGCCAATAGCCACCTGTTTGGAGCTGCACGCTCGGTTAGCAATAAGCCCTGTGGTAGCTGTCGTCCTCTGACCACGCAGCAGGAAGAGGTTAGCAGGGAAATGTGGTGGGTCAGGCTTTACTGAGGCTCTCGTCTATGGGCTCTGTGCTGTCCGGAGAACTTCCTGCAGGTGGAGACCAGTTTGGCACCTTTTACAGATCTACCCAATATGACAGACAGGTCTGAAAAAAGCCAGCCTGAGGCTACAGTCACCTTTCCCCTTTATCAGTGAGCATTTGGTTGTGTGAACGGGAGTGTGTGGGTTTCAGTGGAAATCTTCAGCAACGCAGCCTCCCTCCACATGTCTCACTGTGCAACAGTACTTCATTTGAAGTTGTTATTAATAATAACTTGTTATCATTAATTACTTTGATTAGACTCAAATCAACGTGAGGTAAGGAGCTCTCCTTCCTTGCCATGCTGACAGAAAGGAAATGGAAGTTTCAAATGAAGATTCGGAAGAATTTTCGGATAATCCCTATGCAGCTAACCTAATTTAGCCTAATTTAGACAAACCCCACTCACCACTTCCTTTCCGTGTCAGCCGTTCACAGCATCCCTCCTCCACCCCATCTCTTGTATAGAAATTTGTATCTTCTGAAATATTATATGCTGAGAATTATGTTGTTTGGGCCAAGAATACATTGGAGATACAGTGAAAATATATGAATACAAATGAAATAAATTACAGCATACAGAAATGGTAATAAGTTGCCTATTTTGAATATATTGACTGAGCTAAAATATTCTCAAATTAGATAAATTCTGTAAAATTATTTCTAAATAATTTTTGTATGGGTTACCACAGCACAGCCTGAATTGGCAAAATAAAAAGTGGTTGTTCATTAGTCTGCTAAATGACCTCACTTAAAGAGTCTGATTTTTTAGGATCACCCACACATATTAGCTCTTCTTTTATTTTCATCCTTGTGTGCAGAGCATGACCACAGTGCTAAGGTTAAAAAAAAAGCCCTTTTAAACACCTGCTCTGGAAATTCAACTTAGGACTTGCAGCAAAACTGAGCTCTTCCCTACGAGGTCCTCTCCCTCCCTGCTTATAGTCGTGTTCTTGCTAAGCACATCCCTCCAGCCTTTGCTGTGGGTCTGCATGGCCTCTCTGCTGCAGAGAGACACAGGACAGCAGGTCCCTCACTCACACAGCCCAATCTGCCTCTCTCCTCCAATCCCACACAAGTCATGTTTCACATCATTCTCATTTTCTCCAGCTATCTAAATAGTGTTTTACAAGCTGACTGGAAATGTGTTGCCATGTGAAATATCAGTAAATACAATTATTATCACAACTTCCAAACTGCTTAGAGTTCTGTGGCAGCACTGGTAATGATGGTGAATTCCGATACGCACAGACTGCCATCTCTCTCTCTCTCTCTCTCTCTCTCTCTCTCTCTATCTATCTCCCTCTTTCTCTCTCTCTCTCTCATATTCTGCACAATGCTCATGCTCTATGCTCTTTGCAACCCCTTTCTCGCGATCTCACTCCCACCCGATAAAATTCTCACCCTCACAGCCACACCACATTCTGAGAGGTTTTTATAGCTCTTCTCTGATAGCTGCAGGGTGTGGCTGTCTGACATTGCGCTGAAGACAAGCACATACAGGGGTCCCTGAGTCAAAACATTTAAGATCCAATTGGTCTATGTTATACAGAATGGTATGTACAACATGTTCTTAGAGGAAACATTTTAAAGTGATAATTACCAACAACAGAATCCAGGCTATGGACGTGTTGAAGCTTTTCTGTCTGGGCAGACACTTAATTGGAACCTACGAAATGAGCCAGAACTCACATAAATACAAGATGCCCTTCTTCAGAATGCTATGCAACCATAGCTACCATGTTCTCAGTGTCATCACCCTCCTCATCCAAGTACCTGCAGCAGCATGTCTGTTCACTTTAAGCACATGGTGTGTGAGGATGTAATTTTTTGCTCTGTGAACATCTTTTCTTCCTGTTTTTTTTTCTGTTTTTGCTGGTTGGAACTTGTGTTGTCAGGACTGCGTGTTTTCATAAACAAATCATGCAACAGAAGAGTTGCATGTTGGGTTTTTTTGTCGTCAAACATTTCACCCTAGTCTGTGTGTGTGTGTGTGTGTGTGTGTGTGTGTGTAAAAGCAGGTGTGGCATTGCATAACAGGTAAATTACTTAATTGGTTTGTCATGCCCACCAAGTAGTAAAAGATGGGTTACGCAAAGGAAAAGGGAAAAAAAGCAAAGACAGAGTTAGGGAGGGTTGTTTTTACTCCTTGTCTTCGTGGATTTTAGTCCTTGTTTTAACTGATTTATCTCTTTTCCTTTTGTGTGTTCTGGTTTTAACCTGTTTATAAAAATTCCAAGTTTTCTTAAATTGCTGTGTTTTACAAATTGAAACCTTTTCATGGGCAAAGCATCAGCCAGGTTCTGCACAATGTGCAACGCTGATAAGTTGGCAGGAATGTGGAGTTCTGACCTCATAGCTGTAACACTGAAGCAACAGTTACTTATAGGTGTAATTTAGCCACCAGGCAATGCCATTACCACAGGACTTGGCAGGAAGACAATCTTATCTTCATCTTATCTCCACCTTGCTGTGCCTCTGGCTTTCTAAGTCTCTCATGTACAACATCGAAAGGGCTGAAACCAAAAGTCAAAGTCAGCGGGGTTATCTGTTTTTATCATTTTTATTTAAATGAATATAAAACCAACCAAAAGTGCCAGCTGGAAAATGGCCACAGAACCAAATATTCTGTAGCTCTTGATGGAAATGCAGTTGTTGAGTTCCAGGTCTTATTGAATTCCTTTTCTTAGATTTATCGGCCTCTTTTCAGCATACCCAAACATTGTTTAATCCCTACACTTGTTATTAATCTTGTACGAAATGAGCCGTGTGAAAATGTATTACAGAGATTTATGAGACTGGCACTTGCTTGAACAGACAACTGCAGTACTCATTTAGGGTTTCAAAACTCTCTGCTCACAAAGCAGTGCTTTGCTGTTGACATCCAGTTTTATTTTTCCACAATGGCCAGCAGGGGGTGCTGTTGAATAGTGCGTCACAATTATCTGACAGACACTGGAGGGCGCACTAACTCCATTGCCAAGTTGAGGTGAAAAAAAAAATCCATGTTTTGAACAATGAAGCTTTACTCAGTTCAGAACTATATGTATTTTTTTCAGTAAAGGTGCAGAAAATTTTGCTGGACTTTTAAAGCCCATATAAGAACAACATAATTAACTAAAAACCCATTCTTGAGCTGCTGCTTGTGTGGCTCAGACTGAGAGTTTCTGGGTCAACAGGAAATGGTCAAGGTTTGTGAAGAGCAGCAATCTGGCTAATTGCACATGCCTCCCACAGAATGAATGAACACAGCCGGTAATTTCTGCAGATCCCGTTTTATGCCGTTTTCGACTCATTTCGACTCCTCCCACTGTATTTATAACAGTACATCACATGTAACGTTTTTAATTAAGAACCTTTTTGTTTTGCTGGGTCTCTTAACACCTCGGCTCCATATATTATAAGACTAATGAAAATGTAGCCACGGAATTTAAATTATTTAAAGTACCACAATTCCTTTCCCCCAACCACAAAAGCAAAGAAGAGCAGTTCTGTTGAACTGACTTGATGGGAGGCAAAATATATGGAATAAAGAATATCTGGCAAAAAAGGAAGTAAATACATACATAAATAATAAATACATTCATACATGCATAATTTGAGTTTTGAACACCAGGGAAACAGTGTTGTGGAATTTTAATGTTATGAGGCCTTATGTGCCAGCAAAGTTTAATAAAAGTGACCAACTGTTAACCTAGTGTCTGGGATCTCTGGCTCCTCTTTGCTTTCATATACAAAAGTAGAATTCAGTGATCAAACCAAGCCCCAGATAAGACCATACAGCTTCATCTCCTTGTGAGATTATTAAATTGACTCCCTCTGTCAGGTCGGTCATAGACCATTAACTAGTTGGGAAGGGTCCCTTGTACAGCACAAATGTCCAGCAGATGTAGGAGTGCATCCCCCGACCCCCACCCCCCCAAACTCATTCTGCATTCCACTCCTGCTTCTTTTACAAACTGTGGAGATAGAGGGAGTGAGAGGGGGGAGTGAGAGGGAGGAGTGGGGGTGGGGGGGAGTAGGGAAGGCGTGGGGGGGCTTTGGGAGTCAGAGGAACCATCCAGCGAGAGGAGAACAGCACACCGGGACACAACTCGCCGTTTCTCTCGGAGGAGCTGAAAGTTTCGTTTTAAGGTGAGTTCTGGCGCCGCAGATCTCAGCGGCTCCTCTGGATTCTGTGATTATCTGTCAATCGGCAGAACGTTTGAGCGTTTTCTGTTTCCCCTTGCGCGCCCTGTGTCTTCCCTACGCCCGGCTCTCTCGGGAAATGAGCATCTCTTTAACTGTTTGCTGCACTTAGGGAAGAGTCTAGAGTCTAGTGCAGCTGACTGCTGTGGTTCTGTGACGATCTCAGGGTCCAACTTCAACAGTTGTCTGAATCTCTAAGCCTTTCTTACTTTTGTTGTCTTCCTTTCCATTTACTGTTTGACCAAAAATACATGTAAAAACAGTCACAGCTAATGAAAAGTGGGTTTGTTGATCTTACATTCGAATAATTTACTGATCAGATCAGGGATGAATATCAGAATTAATGAATAACAAATGTATGCATTGTCTTGAAGTATAACATGACACATTCATATGTTATAGAGGTTTATGTATTCATCAAATATGATTAAACAACCAATAAATGTAGCAGTATGTTTCAGAATTACCTCCAAGCATATAGCATTCTGTGTAGCTGGCTTTACCTCTGTCTGCATGCAATAAAGCGTAGTTCTGGTGTTATAGTAAAGATAGTAGCATATATAGTATTTTAAAGAAAGTGTTTAACATTTGTTGACAAAGTTTATTTTGTTGAATGACAGATGTGGGGTTTATGCTGAATGTATTCAGTAATACTGACCTATGATGGAAAGAAACCTACATGCTAAAGCCTAAAGATTTCTGTAAACTCAGTGGCACATTTTTCTGTTTGAGGAATAACACATCAGGGATGATTATATGAGTTTGATCATACAAGTGTGATTATATGACTTTGATTATATGAGTCTGATTATATGGGCTTTCGGTGATTTAGCTGATTGTAATCAGGGTGATTAGGTCCCAGCTGACCGTTAGTGTATGGTCGTACCAGACATTACATGGCAAAGAGTTATTATGTGAAAGGTCTGAATCCCCCTGATGGAAACCAGGCACTGAGAGCCTGTCTTTCTATGAGCCCCTCTCTCTACTGTAAACATCAGCGTGTTTCCCTAAACCCAGCTCTTCCTCCCCGCCGTTTGCATGGTGACTTCTCACAGAATAAACCAGTATGTCTGCAGTCGACCACACTGTAAACACATTCTAAAAGTAGCTCTGCGGTGGGAGGCACAAGCTGGGAATTGATGTGCAGAGTGTGGCAGGTGAGCTTGTTTCTGTGCATTAACTGAAACTGTCGCTTTTAGCCACTGTACTGCAGGTCAGTGTATTGTGCCATCAGTGTAGTTGCTTCTTTGTCAGAAAGTGTGTGTTTACCGACACTGACTTAGCCTGGTGATGTTGAGCTGCTATTTGTCTTAAACAATAGGCGGTGTAGCATAGTGGTAAGCAGCAGGGCTCGTAACCGAAAGGTTGCAGGTTTGATTCCCCACCGGAGCGCTGCTGCTGTGCCCTTGGGCAAGATACTTTACCCAGATTCGCCTCAGTAAATATCCATGTATAAGTGGATAACATGTAAAATTGTAACTTTTATAAGTCTGCTAAATGAAAATAATGTTATGTAATGTAACTATACTACTGTAACTAACGGAGTCAGTCTCACCACTCACCCAGGCAGCCCCAGACCTGGCTGAGCGCTTGTCACGGTAGATTCATGACCAAAGGGATGAGAGAACATGTTACAGCCATGAAGTACAGCCCCCCACCCCCTCCAACCCCCTCCGCCAAGCTGTGGAATTGGAAGAATGAGCGTGCTTCATGGGGGTACTGTAGGTTCTGGCTATGAATAGTATCCATTCATCATGCCCCCCCGCCCTCCGCGTTTGAAGCCAGAATTGGCGTGCACACAGGCAAATGTAAAATAAGTGTCCTGTCTGAGCTTTAATGGTCATTACTATGTTGGCCTGTAAGCAGCTGCAGTATTTGTACTGCAGAGAGCAGAAGTGGTCTGACATATTGCAGGAGGGGCCATGGTCAAGGACAGTGAGTGGTGCCTGACGGAGCGTGTGGATGGGTTTAAAACCAGAGGCAAAGTTTCCTTTTTTACTTCACTGAATGGGAGATGATGTGTGGCAGAGATAAAGTTACATGTTAGTTTCTGTTCGTATTCACTCCCCTGTGGGAAGAGGTTTATTTCAGTGCTGCCATTCATGTTTTCAGTTCCACCAATGTAGAAACAAACTGGTGTCATGTCTGGAAATGTTGTGATGTTCTATGCTCTTCTGAAGCAGCTTCAGCCCTTATCGTTTAGATCCCGGCGTGCCGATGGACAGATATATGGCAGAGATAACCCCTACAGATGCAGGGGCACAGATGAAAGAGGGGTGTTTTCCTCTGGGGAGATTTCTGCATGCTCAGCCACTCTGTCCCATGAGTACGAGCACTGCCCTCTCTGACACAGTGTTCTGAGGAAAAAATCTGTTTGTGGATGGCTCTGACTCCACTGCTGTCTGCCGCGATGGGCTGATACTCTTCTGGTGTCTGTGACTCTATACGAGTGTCTGTCACTGTATGCTGGTGTCTGTCACTGAATGCTGGTGTCTGTGACTCTATACAAGTATCTGTCACTGTATGCTGGTGTCTGTGACTCTATACTAGTGTCTGTCACTGTATGCTGGTGTCTGTGACTCTATACTAGTGTCTGTCACTGAATGCTGGTGTCTGTGACTCTATACAAGTATCTGTCACTGTATGCTGGTGTCTGTTACTGTGTGCTGGTGTCTGTGACTCTATACTAGTGTCTGTCACTGTATGCTGGTGTCTGTCACTGAATACTGGTGTCCCTGATTTTTTGTTGGAGTCTGTGACTGTTTACCAGTATCTATGACTATGCTCTGGTTTCTGTGACTGTTTTCTGGTTGTGACTCTGAGCAGGTGTCTGTGATAATATGCTCGTGTCTGTGACTTTTCTCTGGTTTCTCTGACTGTATTCTGATGTTTATGGTAATATGCTGGTTTCTGTGACTGTGTTCTCATGTCTGTAACTCTGCTCTGGTTTCTGTGACTGTGTTCTCATGTCTGTGACTCTGCTCTGGTTTCTGTGACTGTGTTCTCATGTCTGTGACTCTGTGCAGGATTGGTTGGTTTGATTTCATCACGATGGCGTTCCTGCTTATGTCTGTGACTCTGCTGCAGAATTGGTTGGTTTGATTTCATCACGATGGCGTTCCTGCTTATGCCTGTGACTCTGTGCAGGATTGGTTGGTTTGATTTCATCACGATGGCGTTCCTGCTTATGTCTGTGACTCTGCTCTGGTTTCTGTGACTGTGTTCTCATGTCTGTGACTCTGCTCTGGTTTCTGTGACTGTGTTCTCGTGTCTGTGACTCTGTGCAGGATTGGTTGGTTTGATTTCATCACGATGGCGTTCCTGCTCATGTCTGTGACTCTGCTGCACTTGATCACGTTGGCCATGCTCTTCATCGCCACCATGGAGAAGGTGAGTCACCTACAGGCAAAGAGAGTCACAGAGGGACAAAGTGAGAAACTAAGGGACAGAGTGAGTTATACGTAACTGAAGAACAGAGTGAGTCATTGACAGCTGGGCAATCCCTCAACCCTTTCACGACTACTGGATGGACAAGGGTCACAGGGGTCACTGGGGTCAGGACTTCAGCAACCAGAGAGATTGTCTTGTTATCCCCGGTGGAACGATGTCAAACTACAGCACTTTGAATGGGGGTTTGGCTTTCAGGTGTCTGTGGATGGGGTATAGAATCTTCCTGCTGAATGGGTTCTCTTGGGTTCTGGTTTCACAGTGCTCTGATCTTGCTACGTTCTCTCCCCCCTGTCTCTCCTTATCTCCCTCTCTCTCTCGCTCTCTCTCTCTCTCTCTCTCTCTCTCTCTGTCTCCCTGCCCTGTCAGTCCTGGTGGGTTTGGGATGAAGTGAAGAACTCAGACCTCTGGTATAACTGCATGTTCGATAACACCACAGGATCCTGGCTGTGTGCGTCTGCTGGAGAGAATGGTAAATGACCGAGAGGCATGTACCTCTGTCCCTTCTCTGTTTGGAAATGCACTTCTCCCTGTAAAATCTCCACATCCACTCCCACACCAGTCAAACACATTGGCCCACCATGCCACCAGTTACATGTTAGTCAGAGGAAAGGGACAATACTGAATATGCAAATTATCTGTTAATATAACAAGAACACATGAAATCTGAGCGATTAACCACCAATAATGAGGATTTATTATTAAACATGTTTTGTGTTGTATGTTGATGTTGATGTTGATGTTGTATGAAAGGTTACATGTTTCTCACCATGTGCCAGACAGATGTTTTGCTCTGTCTTCCTTGCTCAGAATGGCTGCAGAGTATCCAGGCCCTGATGGTTCTGTCTGTGGTCTTCTCCTCCATTTCCTTCCTGGTCTTCCTGGTTCAGCTCTTCACTCTCTCTAAAGGAGGGCTCTTCTACTTCACCGGCCTGTGCCAAGTCTGTGCAGGTAAACGACCGTGACCGTGTTTGTGAGCATGACTGAAACTGTGACTGCAACCGCGAGGGCACTGTTCACCGCTGCATAACCGCATGCCGTGACAGACTCGTTTCTTGACGTGTTTTCTTTTCTTCTGACGAATTGTTTACATTGTTCTCCTCTCCAACGCACTTTGAGCAGTATTATGTCAGAAGAGTGGAATGAGTTTTTATTATTCTAAGCATTCTGCTTTTTTATCATATCGGCTATGTTTGTGGAAACATAGACACCATCCCCTCCCTCCTTTCATTCCTTGACACACTTCTCTTCCCACTCTCCTCCTTCTCTCCCTCTCTCCCCCTCTCCCCCTCCTTCTTTTTCCCTCTTTCACTCCCTTTATCCCCCTCCCTTCTTATCCCCCTCTATCTCCCCTCCCTCCCTCTCTCTCTCCCCCCTGCCCCCCCCCCCCCCCAGGTCTCACGGATTTCGCTGTCTGCCTCATCTACACCCTGCGGCACAGGGACATCCTGCAGGACTCCGGAGAGGAGTGGGCGGGGCACTTTGGCTACTGCTTTATCCTGGCGTGGATCTGTGTGCCCCTCCTGCTGATCAGTGGGGTCCTCTACGTCCACCTGCGCAAGAAAGAGTGACAGTGGCTCGGGGGGGGGGCACCACAGTACAGGACTGTTTTTCGTTGCTCTGGTTTAGTGGGGGGGGGAGTTATTCTGTAGAGGCAAGATGGGCCTATGTTATGCTATTATATTTATGTGCATTTTTCATATTCCAACCCCTGTATGATGGGTTATTATCGGGATCCATATAATCCCACCTGAAAACCAGAAAAACCTTCCCTTTCTATGGAAACCAAGGTTCATATATGGATATGTATGTCGAATATGTACAGTGTATGTGCTTGCAGTCAAAAAGAAGTACTTGCCCTAAAAAGTCATGAAAAATGTGATGTTGATATCATACTAGATTCCGTACAGGAAACTGTACATTCCATTCCAAACCTCAAGTGAGGCCTCACAACCTCTTGCCATGCTGGATCGTTTCCATGGTAGCACATCCCATTGAGAGTTGCAGACCTGCAACAGGACACAAGTCAGGTGACTGGCGGCCGACTCATACCTAATTTCCCTCCTCCTCAAACCACAGACCACGCCCTCACACAGCTGGCAGTGTAACAGGGCTTCTATCCTGTTACCCACCTGCCAATGCAAATATCAGGAAAGAGTTCAGGCGTGCAGGCTGGGTTTAAAGGTATTACCCCTTACAGGCATGTAGCACTGGTGAGTAATTTGTTTTGACTGTCAGTATTTACACAGGTGAAACATATGGATTAAATATGTAGTATATACGCTTACTTTTAGCTCACGTAACACATGTTGTATTTAATCTGTTCTTGAAGGAAAGAAAATTATTTGTGGAGTTACGTGCTGAAAATTTTGCTCCAGATAATGTGAGAGAAAAATGAGGTCATTTTTTTGTTTTTACAAACCCTGTTTTTTAATGAATTATTTTGGGACAACCTTATCTTTAATCCTGCGGATCTGAATGCTGTCACACACTGATGCTTTGTAGATGTCAGTGTTTCCTGATTGGGAGAATCTGGCTGGCTTTGCCAAGGCAACACTTCTAGGTCAGAAAGCCCATCAGCTCAGAAACAAATCTGTGATTGAAAAAAAGTATTGGCAAAACAGCCAAAATAAAAAAACAGCCCCCTCTGAGTGGTTCTCAAATTTTCAGGTGGATGGTCTCAGCCAATAAGAGTAATTTCTGTTGACTTTTGCTCATATAATGTGAGCCAGCATTCCAGAGTAAGATGAATGGTCTGTCAGTTTTGAAATGTCACGGTGCTGCTGGCTGATTAGACAATATATTTAAAAGAAGTGATAGATAGTCATTAGGTTTTGACATAAATGAATTCCTCAGATAGTTATGATGATTTTAATGTAAAAAGCACACACCTTTAAGTCACTCCAAAAATAAAAAGAAAATTGAGTGGGCTTTAGACAGTGCAAATTCTCAGTGTAACGTCTGCTTACCAAATGTTGTGAGGATCATAAACATTTGGAAGAGGTAAAACAGTAAAAGGTAATCTCAGTTCTGTTACATCGTCATGGTAATTTAAAAGCCTTTGTAACTGTAATGCAGATATGGATGGAGCCAAGAAATAGATGGCTGTAAACTATTGTTTGAGCACTAATCCTACTATGCTGTCAATACCAAACTCAGAAAAGTAGTATTTTAATCCACAGGTAATGTAATTCATGATCCAGTTCATTTGATACAAAGCTAACCCAAAGATAATCTAATCAAAGTAAAAATGTCACATTTCCAAACAGCTAGAATTAATTGTCAGGCTTAAGTGCTTGCATATTTTGAAATATAAAATAGTTTTTTAGAGACAGAGAGAGCATAAGAATTTTAATGAGGAGAACAGACTATCCATGGCCACCTGGACGCATCATTTTGCCCATAGATTAGCGTGTGTCTACAGGTGGCGCTGTGTCAAGCCCGATTAATTAGATCATTCTAATTAACAAGTTCAATATTGCTAACAAATGCTAGTGGGTTCCAGCAAGGCCCCTGAGGGACATGGCTATTTCCTGCAGTAATCTACCCAAAACGATGTCTGCTGTCACCAAGAGGAAGCTATTCCGCACATTAGCGAGTCCCTGTGTGAAATACGCTGTCATTATCATCGTCTAGCAGACGCTCTTATCCAGAACAACTCACAAATAGAATCTAATCGAGTGGCAGGGAGAGCTGAAACAGGACAAACAGGACGCTGCTAACCACACGTGAATATCAGTGCCAAATATGCTGCTGACATCACAAGCCTGGATGAACAGCTAAGTGCTGCGCAATGTGTGCAACGGAAGGACTATACCAGGGGTGTCCAAACCTCTCCTGGAGGACCCCTTGTCCTGCATGTTTTAGATCTCTCCCTGCTCCAACACAGCTGATTCAAACGATCAACTCGTTATGAACTCCTGAAGCTGCTGAATAACAAACTGATCGTTTGAATCAGCTGTGTTGGAGCAGGGAGAGATCTAAAACATGCAGGACAAGTGGCCCTCCAGGAGAGGTTTGGACACCCCTGGACTATACCACTCCAAACAGGACACTAACACACATCCCGAAGCAAACTTCCACATTTGTAGAGTAAATTACATTTAACCCCGAAGTGCATTTCCACACATATATTTACACGTAACAGGAAGAAAGGGATCACGTTTTATCTGGGGGGCTGAAGTGTAACATGAAGAGGTGGTTCTTCAGTCTGCAATCGAGGAAGATCAGTGACTCCACTGTTTCCGACTGCAATGGGAAGCTCACATCATTACTGGGGAATTTATTCTTGTTCTTCTTAAATCTCTTTAAAATTTTTCTGAACTATTGGTTTGCTGAGCCTTTGGTCATTTATTATTAAATATATGTTTGATACCCGGAACTGTCCTTCTCTATACTTTTTAAAGAGCTACAAACTTCTTATAGTGACAAGAGGACTCAGTAGTCTAAATGTGGTCTAATGGAAGATTTCTACAACAGTAACATGACCTCCTTGATTTGCATTCATTGCTCTTGGTATATATCCAAGCTTTTTATTTGCCCTTTTTACTGCTTTGGCATGATGTCTAGATCCAAACAGAGTTGTGCCAGCTTGTATCAAGACCTTTTTAAATGGTGTACTCTGATTTGTTACCTTCCGTAAAGTCATCCTACCTTCCGGTTTAATTCCAGGAATAATTCTAACATCTCATTAATGATGTCAGGTCCAATTCTTTTTTTGTGAATTGATTAAGTTACAGAATGAATATACATCCCAGAGAATGAAATTTCTTTTTGAACTTATTCAGCAAAATGCTATGTTCAACATGATATGAACAAGATCACATGACTGCAAACTGAAACAGGACAATTATTTTCAACACAACCAGTGAAAAATTGTTTGATTGTTGTATATTGATCATTATTTGATGAGTGATTAATTAATTGATTTTTAGTTAAAATGTTAATGGAAAATCTAGACAGAACAATCACTCAATACACTAAGTAGATAAAACAGCAGACTAATTATTATGACAAATTAGTACATCTACTTATGTTATTGAAAAATTGAATTAGTATGTTAAAAAACTATGAATGTACATAAAATGAAAATGCATTTCTGCTCACACATGTCTTGAAATATATGTAATTATAGTAGCACAATACACGCGATACATTGGCATCATTATTAACGCATCATTATTAAATTTCATGCACACTGCAGGAAGCATTTTTAGTTTAAGATGGTTTTTTTCCACCACACGGGTTCATTGGAAGAGAAGTACACACGACCTGTTTCCTTGGAACTAACCCTGCGAGTGAAGTGGCTAGCCCTCTTCCAGATCTTTTAAAAAGAAAGTGACATGGAATGGCAAACAGAAAGAGTAATCTGCATTTGTTGGTAGCCAAGGCCCTCGAAAACCTGTTTCCCTGTGAAGTGCAGTGGAACTGAGATTAAGTATATAAGTGCTGTACTGAACACTTGCCTTTTATCCTTTTGTGATTTTATGCTTGGATAATAATACAGATACATTGTACAGATACAGATAAGATAAATTTAATAAGGTATGTTTATGTATCACGGATTAAGTTGGTTGGAAAATCAGATTATAACAGGACAGTGAACGGTTCTGTAGAATAATTAGTGAAAAAGAGCAAGATGTTCAGGACTGCTGCAGTTCCAAAGCAACTTAATCACCATTACTGGACTCCTTGGGTCACAGTTTCCTGTTTGGAACATTTTGATTTTTGTACATGATTACCACATTCCTGAATGCATTTAAATCAGTGTCCCTAAGACACAGCTGATCCTAGCTACTATCTCATAAGATCAGGTTGATGTGTGTGCGTTGTGTGTGTGCGTGTGTGTGTGCGTTGTGTGTGTGCGTGTGTGTGTGCGTGCGTGTATGCGTGTGTGTGCGTGTGTGTGTGTGTGTGCGTGCGTGCGTGTGTGTGTGAGAGAGTTATGTGAGGGCAAGATAAACATCAAAAATTGTTTTTTTTGTTTTTCTCACAAGGACAGACATCAGAATCTGACTACTATCTCATAAGATCAGGTCGATGTGTACATGTGTGTGTATGTGTTTGTGTGTATGTGCAGTTTGTATATCTGTATCCAGACTGATCCTCACTGTATAAAGGCATATGGGGCTCTGATCAGCCTGTTTTCTGGCTTCTTATGAGATGCTGAAACCACAGACTCACACATGAGTGACAGCTGATGATGTCACAGGCCCTGGTGGATGTGACTGCTGCTGAATGATGTAGCTCTCCTGGCCTTCGACACACAGGTAGGTGAGAGAGTGTAACATGTGGGACTGTCACCACATGGCCAGGTACCTTTCACACCCGCAGGGTCTCTCTGTCTTGCTGGCCGTTGTCATCAGCCTCAGGTAGCAGTACTGCTGAAGGCTGTGGAAGGTAGGTGGCAGTATGGAGCCGGAGCTCCTGTTGGGCTGCAACCTGCAGCTGAGACGAGCTCCAGTCTGGCACCCCTCCCACCTCCAGACCCGTCAGTCCGGACGGACGAGTGCGAGGACGCCGCTGATAAGGAGGTCTGAAGTGAAAGAGAGACTCTCTCAGGGTCATAGTGTCGGAATAATGGGTATAAAGGAGGCAGGAATATGATACAGGGAACACCTTAAATATTACGATGAAAGAAGGATTTAGAGACAGCTAGGATGAACTGAGGGCTTTTTTTTTTACTGTGACAGTGAGCTCAGGACCTGTGAGGGCCAGTGAAGCAGAGCACTGAAACAGGGATGAGGGAATAGAGCATCCTGCAGGTTCAAATCCAGAAGCAGATTGGGACACAGCGTGGCTGATGAGAGAAGGAGGAGGGGTCTCAGAGGGGGAGGAGAAAGGTAAGAATGACAGTGACATGCTGGAAGACGCCAGAGGTACATATGGAGCCGAGGCGTGAGGTGAGCAGCCAGGTGTGACTGTCTTCATTTGTATTGTTTCTGCCTTGTCTTTTTCTTTATCCACAAACTCTCTCTCTCTCTCTCTCTCTCACTTTCTCTCTTCTGTTTTGCCTCCATTGTCCTCTGCTCCCTGCCTTTCTCCGTCCCTCGCTATCTCCCTGAGCGGCACACTCCTTGGCTTCTGTTTGCCTTGTGGTCTGGTCTGAAAACATGCACATTTTTCACCTCTCTGTGAGAGCTGATCAGGTGTGCTTTCCGTCTCAGGTGCTCACAGATCCCGAGGCTCCGCCTGGCTCCTGAACCTGTGGGTTTGTCCTGATCGCAGCCATGAGGAATCCTGAGAGAACGCCCTGCAGTCAAAGACCGTCAATTTTTATACATCTGTGATCTGTGAACGGAATATCCACCCTGTGTGAAGGATCATCTGATATAATTTTAACTATAAATCACCATTTCTGAGATCTGTGTGATGATCTTTGTGGATCGCTCTCTGTCCTCATAGAGGAGACTTTCCTGGTTTCCCTCAGTGACTCCCCTGCAAGGCCTGAGTGTGTCCGCCATGTCTAACTCCCAGGAGCAGAGTCTGAATGAGGACGTGGTTTTTGCCCCGATTTCAGAGTCCAGCCCAGAGTTCCTGCACTGTGAGCGGGAGAGAAGGGCTCTGGAGTGCCTTCTGAGGGCGGGACCTGGCCCCTTCTACTCCAAACTCAACCAGGAGCGGCTGGGACCCTTCCTGTCCCCGGAGGAAGTCAAGCAGCTCTGCGGATGGGCTCAGGACTACCGCTGCAGCGAGGACCCGCTGGAGGAGATCCAGGCGGCAGAGGGGGAGGGCAGCCCAGAGCTCCAGGATTTCTCCATCGGCTATTGGCCGGTGCACTCGGACACGCCCGTCCCCGACCTGGAGCTGGGCTGGCCAGAGAGACAGACATGGGCGGAGTTTTCCCAGACCACCGTCTATACCAGCCCCCCCATGGAGCAGGCCCCTCCCATACGGGAGGTGGTGAGGAGACTGATCCAGGGAGCACACAGGGTAGCCCCCTTCTGGCAGGGTTTTGAATTGCACTGTGTGATAGTGGCTGTTAAACGCAGGCCAGGTCATGGTTCTTCCCTTGATCAATCAGAGTGGTTTGCATCCTGTAGAAACCCCAGTTGAACAGTTCAGCTTGTTCTGCTCTGTAGGATTCTATATTTCTGCATTGATGGTGGATACATTCTGCTTGCAGGGCATTATGTCAACTTGGCCACCTGGATTATCTATTTTTATAGATACTGTTATTCTTTATAAAAATATGGTCTAACAAAAAATCAGTGTAACAACCACACCAATTAGGTACACTAAAACACATTTTGTCTCTTGGTAATGCTGTGTTAATGCAGATGTAAAAAGGCAGTTTGCCTGGAATTGCAGCCTGGTCACATGACTTGCAGGTCATGTGATGGTAACATTCCGCCATCCTCGCTGTGAGGGCAGCAGGTGCCAGGGGTTTACTTGTGCGTGTGTTGACCAGGTGGTTGCCATGGTGACAGACAGGCTGTCTGACAGCGCGGTGATTGGCGACCTGCATGCCGTTGCGTCGCGGGGTGTCCCAGTGTACATCATCCTGAACCAAAGGTCCGTCCTGGACAACGTCACCCCACTGAGGCTGAGGCACCAGGTGAGAAACTGACTCCCACAGGTGAGAATCACGGAATGGCAGACACGGCGGCAGACAACACACCTGAAAACAGTGTAACCAACATATCACTATGTGATGAAGAAAAAATGTGCACAGATTCCTATTCTTGTAATGATTGGAATGGTGTATCAGCCTATCAATAGGCTCTCAGTTTAATCTCAGTAGTTTACACTTTCTCAGTGATACTGAATGTGGTGAGACCTTTTTTTGGACCAGGGCCAGGTGGAGACTCTACCTCTCAAAGCTTGCATTTTCAGTCCAGTGCTATAGATCTCACTGATTTCTCACATCAGCTTCTCGGTCTTGATTCTTGTGCACATTCTGAGCTATTCAAAATCTTGATGTTAGATTCTGTGCTGAAATAGGCTACACCCAAACACAGACAGTTGCTTAATTATTCAAAGCATAACAGTAAACATTATGCTACTTTTATTTTGGTCTCTAGGCAGAGTCTACAGTGAGGTTGTGTGATTGTGTGACATTAATTGTTATTGAAATTACAATTTTTTGAGCCCTGCCCAGTCCTATAGTTAATTTCTCTATTGTTTGGTTTGACGTCACTGCGCTGATGCAACCCTTAAATACCGCGTATCATTTCACCAGCTGTGCCTCAGTTGAGCGGTTCCAACGGGAGGGGTCGAAAATCGCTGCACCTCCAAAATGTTGTCCCAGGCATGCAGTTTCACAAGAAACACGGCACTCCCAACGCGTAACTCAGTGTGTAACACTGTAGCAAGTTGAGAGTGTCGCTTTTTTTTCTGCGCTGTGTTAATGACAGGAATGTGTCAGAGCACACAGGCTTCCAGGGGATTACAGCACAGGACAGAACAGGTTGTTCTGCATTCAGTGAGAGTGTGGATGTGTCTGGCAATTAACACAGAATTTGTTAGGAATTTTGCTCCGCATTTGACACTTTGTGTGGAGCGCTTGTGACTTTTCATGAGGGGTGATTGCTGTTGTGCTATTGAGTAAGGAGCCATGCTGGGTGCCCTGCAATTGATCTGTGATTCTCTCCATGTCAACCTTGTTTCTAAATTCTCAGAATTCTTTTCTTCTCAATCCTCTCTTCAGAAGAGCCTTCTTCTCAGTCCTCTCTTCAGAAGAGCCTTATTTTAAGATGAATCATCTTAATCAGGAGAGCCTCACCCTTTGCATTTGTAGATCACGTTCCCTTGCGTAACATTAATAATCCAGCCAACAGGTTTTCTCTGTGCATAAAGCTCCACTACCTCTAACTCTCTCCTGCCTCACAGAATATAAGTGTGCGAGTTTTGGGGGGAAGGACGTTCTGTTCCCGGGAAGGAAGGATGGTGGTGGGGGAGCTGAAGGATAACTTCCTACTGGTGGACCTGGACACCGTGATGCTGGGGAGCTACAGGTGAGGGAGGCAGGTGTGTCACCATAGTTTCCGAAATGTGACCTCAGGCCCTGCGTGATCCCCTGACCGCGGAGTCTCTGTGTGTCTCCAGTCCCACCTGGGCGGATGCCCACCTGCACCGCCAACTGGTGACGGTGTTCAGTGGCCAGGTGGCAGAGTGCTTCGATCAGGAGTTCCGGATCCTGTACGCGGCTTCCTCCCCTATCCCCATCACCTGGAGGCCGGGCAAGCCACCGACGCGAGCGGAGAATGTCCAGCAGCCGCCAGAGCGGACGGACCGCCAGATTCTCCCTCTCCTCCCATTGGACATCCCCGGTCACGTGACCCCGCCACCTCCCACAGACTCCCCTCTGGACTGGGAGGCCCTCGGGGTGACCAGCAGGAACCACTTCCCTGAGAGCCCTGTCAATCTACTCAAGGAGGGGGAGGGGCCGGCCTTGCCTCCTTTAAAAATTGAACAGAAGGCATCAGTGGAGGAGGAGCCTCCGCCCTGCAAGGCGGAGTGTGAGCCAGGCTCCCCTCCGGTGCACCTGCAGCAGCACAGGTGGGTGGAGCAACTGCATCAAAGCAGGCCAGGAGGTGGAGCTACAGCACCGCCCAATGCGATGGACATTACATTAACCTCATAATGTTTGTACATTACATTATTACATTACATGATTTTCATTTAGCAGATGCTCTTATCCAGAGCGACTTACATAGGATCCAGTTTTTTTAACATATTTTATTTAATTAATAATTAATTTTTTTACCCATTTATACTGCTGGATATCTCCTGAGGCAATTCTGGGTTAAATACCTTGCCCAGGGGTAAAACAGCAGTGCCCCAGCGGGGAATTGAACCAGCAACCTCTCAGTTATAAGGGCTGTTCCTTTCCACTGTGCTACACTGCCATTTTTAAGCCATCATTATAGCTTTGATTCTGATTTATCCCTGTTAAAACTGTATTTTTGCTTACAGTAATTTACCTAGGAGAGTGGATATTATAATCGAGTACCATGAGTGGATGACATAGAGAATTTGTGTGAATTTCATGGTAAGCCAATGAAAGTTGATCCAAGAAGTTACAGGTCCATTTGCCTGTAACATCTGGACATTTCACTACACAAATTGCAGTCTTTATCCCAATGTCCAAAAAAATCACAACATTCTGTTTCAGAGGAGCCACAAGCAGCCTTACAAATGACACTGTACAAGGTGCTTTGCAAAGACCCTGTGTGACTCTCCCACAGAGTCTGTAACTGATGTTTATCTGTTTCAGAATGAGGTAAGGTTCAGCCTGAACCTCGCTCATCTTACAAGTGAGAACATGCGATACACCTGCCAGGGTGGGGTTCTTCAGTTTGTGTCATTTTGGGTGAAGAAACGTTCCCCAGCGGGGAGATTCTGACTTTCTCAGGCAGAGATGAATTATGTATAAAATTGCTGTTCACTGATTTTTCAAATCTTGTTTAAACAGAAAACAACAATCTGCGACCGAGACCTGCGTTTCCCCTGACAATGAAAGTACTCTCCGGTAAATGCATTCTGCTATGAATTTATATACTATCAAATTAATTCCATGTCATATAGACATCCACTAAAGTGCGCGCTGAATAGAATGTAGGGATTCTATTCTGACGCATGCATAATCAGAAGGGATTTGATTGACATGAGCTCCAGTTTAGATGCTCCTCTCATAGCCCAATGCATGTCCTCTCTCTCAGGGACACGCCCAGAGCACTGTACAGACCACACTCCCTGCAAACACTCCACGAAAATGACGACAGGCAGATCATCAAGCCAATGGTCCACAAAACGGAGATACAGCCAGTGGAGGAGGAGTGCGCATCCTCTGTAGCCAATCAGCAAAGGAATGAGGAAAAGGGGCGGTTCTGCTTTAGCCTCAGGAGGGACAGTGCTGAGGGGACAGGGCTGAAGCCACAGGCGACTGGCCCAGGCCTCAGCAGTGAGCGAGTCACCCCACCCCCAAAGGTAAGCTCACCTGCCAGGGGCCTGCTGGTTGTTTATGGAAGTGTGTCTCACGGCGGTGATTGTCAAAGAAATAAAACAACCACATCGTGTGATCTGAAGTTTAGAATATTAGATTGCTAGTAATAACACATAGAACCCGTCGGTAAGTTTAGCAATTTTACTTGGAGTAACAGGAACATAAACTATCCAGTCTCAAGGACATAGCATTGCAGCCAGAGCAAGACTGATTACTAGTTTCTCTCCTAAGGGGGGAACAACCTCACAGACTCCCTAGTGGTGTAACTAACCAAGAACTGAACTTTAATCAATAGCAGAACACATAACAGACATAATTTTTCATTGCTCTTTCTCTCTCTGTCTCTCCCTGTCTCAATCTGTCTCTGCCTGCCCCTCGCCCTCTCTGTCTCTCTCTCCCTGTCTTCTTTTCTCTGTACCCTCCTCTTTTTCTCTTTGTCTTTTTCTTTCCCTCTCTGTCTGTTTTTCTCTCTGTTGCAGAAGCCTCTGATTCTCAGAGTGCCCGTCTCTCAGACGGGCAATGGCAGCGCTCTCAGTGATGTTTTGAAGAGGTTACAGCCGCGCCTCGGCCGGCCGGTACAGCCAGTGAGGAGTGCTCTGAGTGCGGGGCCAGCACTCAGCAGGTCCATGCTGGACCTGAGTTTGCAGCCCACAGAACCAGAACCAGACATGGCAACTCCGCCACGGAGGTCACAAGCCAATGTGAGGAGAGGGAATGGACTGACTACTGATGTGTGTGTGTGAGTGTGGGAGAGAGGTTGACTGCTGTGTGGGTCTGTATGTGGAGAGGTGGGGTGGAGGAGGTGGACTGTGTGTTTCTGTGTCTGTGGGGGTGAGGTGTACTAAAACTCCCTGACTTTCTCCCCTCTCCTGCTCTCTCTCTCTTCCTCTGTCTCTCTCTCTCTCCCTCTGTCTCTCTCTCTCTCTCTCTCTCTCTCTCCCTCTGTCTCTGTCTCTCTCTCTCTCCCTCTGTCTCTGTCTCTCTCTCTCTCTCTCTCTCTCTCTCTCTCTCTATCTCTCTCTCTGGCAGTGCACATCCCGTCTGACCCCTGCACAGGCGCTGATGACGCACCGCAACAATGAGACAAAGTCTGGGGTTCCCAAACCCCCAAAAGTCTTCCTGCCCCCGTCCCGGCCACGGAGCTCCAGCTTCGGCTTTGGCGGGGAATGGCAGCGGCCACAGTGGAGGTGGGACAGGACTCGGCGTGACCCAGATCCTACGGAAGAGGGGGATGAGTGACGGGAGGGGGTCAGGGGGAGGAGCGTATCTGACCGGAGTACAGAGTCTGGCCAAATCAGGATTCAGTGCTGATGCCTGATACACTGACCAATGCACATCAAACACAGTACTCTGCATGGGGTCCCTACCTGTAACTACTGCCTGTTACCAGTACATGCAGTACTATATTTTTCAGACCCATAAAAGTAGTTTAACAAGATGATAGACATACTATCAAATGCACTGTAATGATTTTTGTCAAGAATAAGTATGAGGTTTGTATATTCAGTTGAAAAAGAGCATATAACATGACTCAAAAATAAATCAGCATCTCCAATGGAATGCTTGCTGTTTTTGTTATTATTTATTGTTTTCAATCCATAATTTTGATAGACATTGAATCAATTGAAATGACTGAGTAATAAGAGGCAACTAATATGCCCTTTGGATTTACAATTTTAAAAGAATATTTGGGGCATTGTGTCCATATAGGCTGAGGTTGGTGGCATTAAAATTCACTGTTTTATGTGCTGGAACACAACAAGACAGCAACAAATGGAGAGTTCATTCAGAGATTAGAATCCAGAGATAAGAATCCCGGCACAGGGACTGGGTTTGGTTGAAAACCACACTCCATTCTGTAGATGCACACAAAGGCTTTTAACCTCTGTCTGTTTACATCCGTGGCTGTTGACATCTTTACGTCTACAAATCACACAATATGCACATAATATGTTTCTTGCAGAGAGCAATCAACCATCCATCTGTTTGTTGTCAGAATATGTAGATGGTTCATACTAATGTACATATACAAATCGGCTGGCATTCCATCAGATTACACATATGCTGTCAAACCATGAAATACACAGCAGACACAAAATGATGGCAGTTTCTAAATATCAAAAATAGGTTACAGATGTCACTACGGTTCTTTCAGCTTAAACTGGCCCATTTTTTCAGATTTGTTTTGTCCCTCACTTCTTGATATCAGCAAGGTGAGATGTCATAGTAGATCTGGTAACAGGGGAGAATGTTCTAGTATTGTGAGGGCCTCCTTTCCTATAATGATGAACCAATCCCTATTCTGTCTGTTGGCAATATTGGATGGCAACAAGAGAAATTGAGCAAAGCTACAAAAAAAACCTGTCCTCTGTATATAGTTGCAAGAGCTCCTACACTTAGTTCACCTTGTCAGCTTGGATTAGAAAAATGGCCGCATTGGTAAATTCTGGCCTCTGGATAACACTACAAAGGCTGCTACGATTCGCTCAGATTGGTTGTCAGATTAGTTTGTCAGATTGAGTTCCCTCTACCAAATAATGCCATTGTTCAAAGCAGAGGAAAACGCACTTGTGAACTGATCTAGGCACCGGAGACACAGAATCAGACTGAGGATGTGAAGCAGACTCAAAGCACCACATCAGCTGCCACAGACATCATGTTTAAAAGGCAGAATCTCTCAAAGGTCCCTGGGGACTCCCAGGAGGCAGTCCCGCTGATATCAGAGAGCAGAATTCCTCTGAAGTTGAGCCAGAATGTAGCCACAGCTTGGGTGGAGTGAGCCCTACCATCACATGGCAAAGGCTAACCTACAATACCGTAAGCTGTAATAATAGCCTCCAGGATCCATGTGGAGAGGCCAAATTTGGAAACATTCATTCCCGAGGCCCTGATAAATGATAAGTCTGCTCTGTTTTTTGACAACATAACTGGTAGGAGCCCTGACCAAGCAGGTGAATGCTGGGAGACACCTCTGATGAGAAGGGTCGAAAAAATGCAGTTAGTACAAGATCTCTGTGTCAAGTACAAAAATGACAGTATCTTGTTGTTATTAAAAAGGAAGGATTTAACCTCACCACGCTGCTGAAGGTTCAAAGACCACCTTAAAGGCACCACTTAAGTGCCATATTTAAGTCTCCGGGGCAGATTTAGCTGGCAGCCCTCAAACACCACAAGAAAATTGAGTGCAACTCTGGAAGGCCCTTAAAAATCTTTTCTTAATCAGTTGTGTCTTGTGGAATGAAAATGTTGTGTTCTTATGAGGTCATCTAACCAAACTGCTAAGGGAAAGTGTCTGTTCTGCGAACCAAACAATATACAGATATGTATCAAAGTCATATTGAACTCACACACACATCCTTTCAGTATTGTGGACATCTTTGGCAAGTATTTACAAAACTGATTACATCTTGTTGGGTTCAGGTGCCACATTGGGGGAGGCCTATCATTTTACATTTATCATTTAACCCCAAATCATTTGCCAGCCTGACTCTTATCCTCAGACTTCTAAAGAAAGTTTAACGCTTGAGAGGAACCATGGAATTTAGGCGACTGTCTCCAGCCGATACTGTTTGATAGTCGTACCATAAACCGGAAGCACGTGGGGAAGTTCGCAGCTCTCCACATTTCTGGAGAACATCAATTGTAAACCTTCCGACTGTTGTAGCTTTAATATTTAACACATCATGTTAATATAGCTAGACTTATTACCCCGGAAAATGGATTGCAGATCATTGTTCATAGCAGCTGCACGTGTTGACTGCTATTTACTTTGGTGAAATTCATCAAGATTTTAACTAATCTAGCTAATTCGCTGCAGAACCCAGTCTTAACTTCTGCCTACTGCACTACAGTTGGTTGACAAAGTTACCTCTTTCTATGCCAAGATGGGGAGACCACGGAGGTAAGTAGCTACAGTTTTTTATTATTATTTTTAAAGCCACAGAAAATGTTGCTAAGGTTTTGTTGTTTCATTATACGTTTAACGTTAGCTAGCTACCCAGAATGGTTTGTTTGTACGTGCGTTATTTCTCACTCGATGGGCTTAGCTACGTGGTTAGCTAATTTCTAACTTAACTGTCTGACCAATTTGTATACTAGCGCTAACTTTGTGTCTTAGCTAGCTGTCTAACCACATACCCGGCATAAATTAGGAACCAGGTATTTAGCCAGCGAAGGAATGTAAATGTATGTACAGCGATATGGAAAGCTGGCACGATCAACAGCTGAAAATTACAGGAATAATTTGAACATTTCAGTGTTTTTTTTTCTCTGTTGTACGGCTCCTGCTTTAATTCGGTCTGAGCCCAGTTTGCTGTCTCATGCCCTCACACTTGTAAGGTACACATGTAAATGAGTGAAAGATGGATCTCGTAAAATATTACATGACAGAGTGAAGCATGCTGAGAGTTCTGGCTTCTCTCGAAATGAATCGAACTTTTTACACCTCCGTTCCATCAGGGCAGTGCGTCAGCCAAAGCCGAAAAAGACAGATGAGTATGACAGCGACGACTCCGCTGCCTACAAGGACATGCCAGTCCCGGATAAGGTGCGTATGAAGAAGGCGAGGCGTAACGTGCAGAATTTGTACATCTGTATGAATAATCAATCACCAGGACTCTCAAGATGTTAGACTTATTAGAATTGTTCTTTTCTTCCAACAGAAATCCTCCAAGTATGTAGAAGACGAGATTGCGGAATTTCACAGTAAGAAAATCTCGGTCAGTATCCAAGTTTTATCAATGGTTCAAGACCACTTGTGTTGTATATGATGCCCATGATCAAGTCAACAGATGTAACAGTTTTACCAGGAGCAGCTGTGTTTTTGTCCTATGTATTTTAAATATTTTTCAGAAGTGCTTCACTTTAAAAGATACTGGAACCCTGAGGGAGTCTGAATGAATGATTGTATGTCCCCTCTTCTTGCTGATCTGACCCTGACTTATTTCTGTTATTGCATGTATTTCTGCAGAAACTGCTGTCAGAGGGAGTGCAGGCAGACAGTGACCAGGAGGACATCGCCGATGAGGTGAGACATGATGCTGTAGTCATGATGCTGCACTCTGGTAATCATCTCTAACTCAGTGCATCTTGGTGGTGAATTATGTCATCAAGCAGACACACACACACACACACGTTACAGTTTTACTGTGTGCACTGCAGCGGAAACATTTTAATTTTTTAAACATTTGCATTTCTGTGCTATGATGCATTTGTTCCAGCACCTGTGAAGAGATTTCAGAGTGTAAAGCAGCAGAGTTATCCATGAGAGAGAAGCAGCGTTACCAAAGAGTGAGATACACTGTGCACTGTGATATCAGAGAGTCTGAGGTTTTTCCTCTGTTTCCTAGGAGGAGGTGATGCCTCTGGATGTTTCAGACTCAGAAGAGGATGAGGAGGAGGAGGAGGAAGAAGAAGAGGAGGAGATAGACATGGACAGTGACCTTGAGGGAAAGAAGGATGATGGTAACTTGATGTTGCTGATGTTCAGTATAATCTCATTTCACATTTGTCACATCTGTTGAAAAAACACTGAGACGTTTTTTCGTGTCTGACTGTTTCCATGGAAGAATTAAGGATTGTGTTACACAGTGACACTACTTTGTAATGAGGTAACATATGACTGCTGTGAAAATACAATATTTTTTTTCTCCAGACCTGCCCAATGAAATGGCATGGGGACTCAGGAAGAAGATGTACTACGATTCTGACTATGTCGCCGTCAGTGAGTGCTTTGTCCAATTTGTCCATCCAAACCAGAATAAACATGTTTCACTGAAATCGTGTCATACCTGCCTGCATGGTGTCTCTCAAACAGGATGGGGGGGAAACCTCAGTGATGTGTGGGCTTTAGGTTAATGGTGGATTTGTAATATTTGTTAGACACTGGAAATGGATGAGCTGTTTTCTGTAGAGCACGCTGGTGTTTTGGTGTTTGGTGACCCTGCTGAAGGATGGTTAATATTTCATAGAGGGGAAATCTCAAGAGGAGGTGGAGGCTGAGGATGAGGAAGAGGAGCAGGAGGCGAAGAATATCCAGAGGCGCCTAGTTGGAAACCTCAGTGAGGAAGACTATGACCTGCACCTTCTCCAGGTACCCACAGGGAAGCAACGCTGCAGATTTATATGCTTCTTCTCTGTCTCTACATATCTGTCATCACAGAAGTTGTCTTGATCTACCATGACAGGTTGGGCATTTGTTACAATAACATGTAAAAATTCACACACACCGAACTCAGCTTCATGAGACTGCGTGAATAGACCGGTATGAGAACAGTCGTCATTTGCAGGATTATGCAAGCATTGCAAAATAAAGTACACACATCATGCTGTTAAGTCAACAGATATCCAAACAGCAACTATTAAAAAACAGCATCAGAGAGTAAAACTTATGTTATTAAGGGTGGATAATACGTAGGGGCATGTGTTGATTAATCTTTACAAATGAAGTCATGTGTAGTCCATGTCATATATTCAGGCTATGACATCAGGAAGCCAGATGTTGTACTCAGTGCTGGTCAGTGTGCTTCCTCTTTGACTTTCCCTGATCTGTGTTCTCTCTGTGGGGCCTCACATGAATGCCCTGCAGGAGTTTGCTGTGGAGGAGGAGGTGGAGAAGCCCCCACAGAAGGAGGAGAAGATCATGAAGGACCTGGAAAAAATGTCAAACAAGGAGAAGCTGAAGCTGCTGAAAAAGGAGTCTCCAGAGCTGCTGGAGCTCATCCAGGACTTCAAGGCCAAGGTACGGACACCACGCAGGAAGCGGAGTGTGGTTAACCAGGTTCGCTATGAGAGAGACGGTAATGGTGATGGACACGATGATGGTGACCATGGTGATAATGGAGATGGTGATGTTGCTTATGATGAGGAGGATGATGATGATGATGATTATGATGACAATGACAATGATGGTGGTGTTGGTGGAGGTGGTGGTGGTGAATGAGATGATGATGGAGATGGTGATGTTGCTTATGATGATGATGGACATGGTGATGATGGTGATGTTGCTTATGATGAGGAGGATGATGATGATGACAATGATGGAGATGGTGGTGTTGGTGGTGATGTCGTTGCAGCTGACAGAGCTGAGGGATGAGATCCAGCCTCTCCTAGAGATGGTGAAAGATGGGCGGATCCCGGAGGGGAAGGTGAGGTTCTGTGTGAAAGGTAGCCACAGTGTGGCACTGTGTTTACGGAACTGGGCCTATAACTAGGCAGCCGCAGGAGATCCTGGCTGAGACACTGCTGTGCACTTGAGCAGCTTAACCAGGCCTGGTTCAGCAAACAGCCGACTCTATAAATGGATAATAAGTAGAATGTAAATATTATGCAACTAGCCCTGGAAAAGCATGTTTGCTGATCAATGAAATAACTTCTCATAGCACAGCTTCAACCTGTGTGATGTTGTACCTATTTTTACTTTGGCTCGTTAAACACAGCTCGGTGTAAGGGTCCTCATCACAGAGCTCTGTAACAGTGTTTTACGTCAGGAGCATGTCTCTGACAGCACACTACATTTCTTTCTCAACAGGGTGCAGACTACCTCCGGACCAAGCAGCAGCTATATCTGAAGTAAGTTCAGCTGTCCCTTGTTAATACTGTCCATGTGTCATTCTAATCATGATTATTATCCTTAATGCATGTTAGCATAATAGGAGCTGACCCTTCCAGTCTGAGAAGGGACTGTGTAACGGCTACAGACCAGGATTCCTAGGACTCTGAGTGTCTCTGATCTAGAATCAGATTACACTCTCCACCCATCATCTCGTCAGAATGTGGGATTTAGGGCAAAGGTCATTGGGAATGCAGGAGTTCAGTGCCAAATAATTGAGTGTGGGGCGATGGGTATTGTTTATTTTTCACACGTTAATGTGATTTAATCAATATTTTTTTTTTTCATCCCTACAGCTATTGCACAAATATCAGTTTTTACCTGGTGCTGAAGGCCAGAAGAGTCCCAGCCCAGAACCACCCTGTGATAGAGAGGCTTGTCTCCTTCAGAAACGTGAGTCCTCTGGGTTCTGCTGAGGTCAAGGGGGCTGTGCTGCCATGGGTTTGAGGGCTCAGCACATCCTCCAGGGATAAGACAAACTGCACCTTTTACCTTGTAGAAGGCATAGTGTATCCGCAAAGCAGTGTGGTTTTTTTAGATACTATATTTACATGTAGTCATTTGCCAGAAGCTCTTAACCAGTGAGTGAGTCTCAAAATAAGATACATATAATATAGTGTATATAATAAGGCTACTTGAGCAACAGGAAGGGGAAAGAAATCGAGAGAACACATTGCGTGAGCAAAACTGTAAATTCTTGAAAGTGCGTCACCAACAAGTGCTCTATACAAATTCCTGTTGTGTAGTTTTCATGTAGAAACTGGTATTCGCCGAGGAGCACATGCTTGTGTTAGGAATATGTTGAGGCTCCTTTTTGTCAGTGTATTACCTGTAGGAAGTACAGCAGGTAAAGGGTTTGTCCTGTGACGTTTCCTCCAGCTGATTAATGACCTGGGAGAGGTGGATGCCAGGCTGGCCCCGCAGATGCGCCAGCTGCTCTCTGAAGCCCAGCAGCAGGAGGCTGGCAGGAGACTCACCGGCAGCAAGCACAACAGCGCCTCCGGCAGGAGGGAGACGGTAAGGCAGTCGACAGACCGGAGCAGCTCAGCCTGCTCAGTCTGCTGTAACCGAGCCCTCCTGGAGAGTGTGCTGTGCGTCGGGGTTCTGTGCGACTCAGCTGATCCCTCTCGAACCCTGTGCTGTGTGTCAGGTGGCGGAAGAGTCCGGCTCTGCAGAGGCCGTGGGGGAGTCTGACTCAGACCTGGATGAGGAGGCGGCCCTGCGCTTCTACAAACAGCAAGAGGCGAGCCTGAAGCTGAAGAGGAGCAAGGCAGAGCCTGAGGAAGAGTGAGTGGAGGCTGGCCAGTAGGGGGCGCAGTTTCACTGACGTGCCAAAGGGAATGGAGGGAACGAAGTAGACAGAGCTTAAATTGTTTCTTGTTTCAGGCTGGAGGAAGATGAGGATGAGCTGGACCCAGAAGCTAAGAGAGGCATTACATACCAGGTGCAGAGATTACGCTTCACTGTTATTGTTATAGTTTGTACACGGCTGTATCTCCTGCATTCTCTGGCATTTTAGAATATTCTGTTCCTGTCACACTGATTGCATGTGTGTGCTTTATGTGATGTTACAGATGGCCAAGAACAGGGGCCTGACACCAAAGAGGAAGAAGATCGATCGAAACCCGCGTGTCAAACACAGGGAGAAATTCCGTCGCGCCAAGATCCGCAGAAAGGGCCAGGTGAGTGCTCACCTGTTTAATTAAAAATTCCACTGACCTCTTAAATGGACTTACACGTTTTAAAAAAAAAGGTGGTCAATTAATGACATGGGTCAGCCTGTGAAAGAACAGGTTAATTGCTTCAGTATTTAATAGTTGGGCTACTCAAATGTTTATGCTCTTGAATCTCACTGATGTCGAGTTGTGAGGGTGACTGTGGTTGTGTTGCAGGTTCGAGAGGTACGTAAGGAGGAAGAGAAGTACAGTGGAGAATGGTCCGGTATTCGCGCCGGAGTTATAAAGAGCACAAAATTCAAGTAACGGATCCGACGGCGATCAGAAGACTTAAAGAACGTGGAACTGGACAGGGATCTGTTCTGAGACAGATCGGATCTCTGAGAGTAACGCTGGGAACAGCTGTGGAAAGTAAAACCAGAAAAAGGCCCGTTTATACAGCTGTGTTTTCAGAACAGAACTGTAATGGACTGTTTTGCAGTTCTCTTGAATTTCACTCATGAGTCCTTTAAATAAAAGTTGTTGCTTAGTTATTTACATTATTGTTTAATACCCAAGTTAAATGTTAATCATGTGTGATTTTAGTGTTGATGCACACTCCTCATGGATTACATGTAATAATTTCACAATTACATAAATATGTTCCAAAAGTCATTTATTGGAAAGTTCCTATGTTGTGTTGCTCTTGCAACTAAATACATAGCTACAGAGAATCTGTAGCATCTCCACATGTTGCCTAAGCATGACTACAAGTACATGGCAAAGATTTTCTCAAACTCAAGATGACTGTGTGTCCAGCTGTACCGTTATCTACTTTTTGAACATGTATATTTGCATCAGTCAGAGAGATGAAGCTGTAAGAAGCCGTGATGGAGCAGTGAGATTTCAGGAACCCCAGGGTGAGCAGATTCACCATGCAGTCAGTGACTGGCTGATCTGGGGCAGAGTGTGATGCTGCGAAAAACCATTATTCCTTCTCGTTACTCAGTGATTGGATGCTCTGCCCATAAGGGAGTTCCTGAAGTCTCTCCTCCATCACAGTAGGTTTCAGTAAAGGCAAAGGCCAGAGCTCAGACCTGGGACACGCAGGGTTAACATCTGTCCAGCCAGACCTTTGGTGGCCTCTGGTGCCCCGCCCCCTCAGTCTCAGAGGGAGGGGGAGGAGCCCAGCGTCTCCACCTTGCTGGGAGGAGAAGCAGGTGTGCCTTAGCGGGGTCTGGCGATGAATTCACCGTGCGCGGCAGACAGCTTGCTGACTATCCTCTCTTCGATCTCCACCCCCCTGTGGATGTCGTCCTCGGTGAGGGTCAGCTCGTCCCGCGTGCTGGGCGTCACAACCACCACATAGCCGCGCCGCGTGTCCAGGACGTTGGCCACCACTGCCTGGTGCCTGTAGGTGTCCAGGGCGCGGCGGGCTCGCTCCAGCAGGATGGAGGCGTCCGTCTCCAGCTTGAAGGAGATGACGAAGGCCTCCGGGGCCCAGTCCTTCACCAGCGGGGACAGCATCTTCGGCACCATCTTCATACTGATCTGCGGGGCACAGTGCAGAGCGTCTCCATTATAACACGGTAATCCCACTGGGGTCATTAGTTTTTACTGTTTTCAGGTGAAAAAAGCTCAAAGCATTTGAAACGTTGATTGTTTAGCTGGATGTCCCCAGCACATACCAAGTTGGTAGCCATTGCAAGGCTGGCAGCTCCAATGTATATTCAAGCACTGTCCCCGAGTTTCATTTCTCAAAACAATCTTTGGTTTGTGTTAGGCAGCAAACTGCTTCAGGCATGGCAGGGTTGTTGGGTCGAGTCTCACCTGCAGGGGGCCGTTAGACGACTGGATCTTGTGTTCTGGCATTTCGGACGCTGGGATGTAGAAATCCGACACGGCAGCCGCGAGGTAGAACATGGCGCTGGACCCTGCAGGGGGAACGAACAGAGGAAGGTTAGATCTCTGCGCCCCTGCACCTAACCCTCTGTGCCTGGGGGTGTCAGTGGAGCGCACCTATGGAGCTAAGAGCCTGGGCGGCCGCCTTCAGCAGGTGCAGGTACTCCGACAGTGTGCTGAACTCCACCGGCAGCAGAAGCCCTGCCTCCTTCACTGCGGCGTAGCGCTTCAGCACGGCGGCGATGCCAGGCAGCGCCCCCTGGTCCACCGTGACCTGGCCTGAGTCGCCCTCACCCTCCCCCTCCACCCGCAGGGCATCCAGCAGGTTCACTCCGGCGTAGAGGCGGGCGTAGGGGTACAGGGAACGGTGCCGGTGCAGGAAGATGACGGCGTAGCCCGAGTCCAGGAAGTGCTCGGCGGAGGTGGCACCCCGCCGCCCGCTGCTGAAGTTGTCCAGGAAGCGCACGGTGCGGGACTCCAGCGGCACCTTGGTGCCCCCGGAGGTGATGAGAACCACCCTGCGGCCTGCCGAGCCGTGCCGCTGGGCGAACTCCGCCATCTGTGCCCTCACCGCCTCCACCTGGGACGGGACGGCGAACTCCTCCGCCAGCCTGCCCTCCGCCGTGGGAGAGGCTGGGGTCTCTGCTCCTGCCATGTGGGTCTGTCTGTCTGAGAGGAGACACGCGCCTTACCACAGGAAAAGGGCTGAGGAAGGTGTTTGAAAGGCAGAGGTTTTACGCTACTTTCTTCACACTATGAACAGAAATAACATGTCAGTTGTGTACTACGATGCCAACAGTGCACCGTGTGAAAGGCACCAACAATACAGCCTTTCCTGGACTAAATAGCGATTTTACGACTTTCAGTTCACTCGTTTCTTTCAGATTTACCGCCAGCACGGAAGACTGGTAGACCAGACAGTCATTTCATATATTAAAGGGACACAAGAAGATCACACCTACACTTTGCTGAAAGAATCTCAACGTAGCTTGCCTGTCTTGCCAATTAATGGCATTGACTAAGGTATTGTACCTAGGGCTACCTAGCTACTATAAATGGTCATATGAGGTTATCTGCTAGTTAGGTAGCAAGGTGGCTGGAGTCTTTAGCATGGCACCGCAGAATTGTCTTGAAAAGCCTTGCTATATATAGCCGACGTCAGCTAGCGAATGTTAGCTACTGCCCTTGGCAAGGAAGATAACTGAACAATAGATTGCTCAATCAGTGTGAAGACGCAGTTTGTTGTCACTAGCAAGATGTGTTTCGTTTTTGAAGTTTAACTAATTCATAGTCACTGGAATACAATGTATTAGTTAGCTAGCGAGCCAGACAGCTAAGAAAAGAAAAAAACAAACGAGCGTCTTGATTGCGTAAAGTTGCTTGCTATTAGTAGGACATCTTTGTCGGAGATTAAAGAAGGGCAGCTAGGTAGCTAGCTCGAATGTTTGCTGACAACATTTATTTGAAACACAGCTACCAGGCTACGTTTGCAAGTAAGACACCCAGCCAACATTTTAGCCATTAGCATAATCATCTTAATTACTTATTAGCCAGCTAATTCACTCAAAAAGTACATAAGAATCGGTGTAGGTTGCTACCTCTAACAACCTGCTTCTCACCGAAACTTTGGTCCGTCAATTGGAAACCGTCCGGGTGAAAAAGCTGCGAATATGAGTTCCGCAGAGCCAATCAGCAACGCAACACCATCCACAAGTGTCTGCCTTAGAAGTAGATGGAGCGGAGACTATATTGTCATCCTTGTGTGGCTGTCGTAATGTCTGTGTTTACACAGGATAGCTAAGAAGATGTGAAGGGATTTGGATGAAACTTACTGTAATGACTGAGGCAAATAATGCCTCTGAAATTATGAAGAAGTGCTTTGATTTCAGGCCAACAAGCGCACCGGTGAAGTTAGCTTTCCTTTGCTGAGAGGTTCTGCACACTGCAACATTCTGCCCATGTGACCTGACACATGGCTGCTCCTCTCTGATGCCACATTAATTATGTCAGCAGTAAATGCAGCAGTCTGATGACAATTTCTCCCAGCTTGACAAATTCTAAACATGTGTTTACACTTTGCAGTTTTATACAGAGAATGTTCATTGCTTTCTTCTGTCTCAGATTTAGGTCACTGAGAGCAGAGCAAATCAAAAAACATCTCTCTCTCTCTCTCCCTCTCTCTCTCTCTCTCTCTCTCTCCCTCCCTCTCTCTCTCTCTCTCTCTCTCCCTCTCTCTCTCTCCCTCTCTCTCTCTCTCTCTCTCTCTCTCTCTATCACTTTGAGCAGTAATTGCAGGTTGACAGGAGATCTGTCCATTCACAAATAAGTACCGGAGGATTCTTGGAATCACCCTGGTGTCAATATCACTAATTATTTCCTGCTAAAAACTGAAAAAACTAATCTCTTTAATCCTTCTTAATCATGCTGACAGAATGTGTGCGTGCACTGTCTACACCTGGCGAGGGGTGAGAGCCATCTGTCCAGGTGCATTTTCTTAGCTTTTACCTACTCTGAGTCAACTGCTCTGGATGGGGAGGGAGCACTTCAAACCAACAAGGAAAACATAACCTTTTCAGGTAGAATCAGATCATTAGAAACTGGACCTGGTCAAGAATCACAATCAGTGGAATATTTCCTTCATTCTTTGAAAGAAAGTTTGAGCATTTTTTTACTTTAAAGGTAAGAAATGAGAGCTAGAACATAATCAATGTAACAATTACTGAACAATTTTGTCTACAGAAGCTTTTTTTGTCATCTCCGGTTTTGATGAATTGCACCTGAAAGGTTAAATATGTACGTCTGAAATGATGCAAATTCACCACTTGAATTGTTTCTGTGCTCAGTTGATTGCCCCCCTGTAGTTCAACAATTGGCTCTCACGCAATATCAAAAAACGAAACATGTTATTACCACCCTCCTGAGACAGGAATATAATCATCAGCGTTCATGGCCATCTGGTGATCCTTGGCTCTGCTTCTACAGTCACTGAAATGGGGTCAGGCTGTGTCATAGCTGGCATCATATTCAGACGTTGACTCCACAAGCTGAGAGACTTTGAAATGCTGACTGAGTTCGCTTCCCGTGAACCTGCAGTCTGTTTCAGATGAAGTCCAGCAAGTGAGAGTCTGAAGAGCTGTCGTACCTGACTTTGGCAATGCTGGAGACCCATGCCCTGGTGTGGCTCCTAAGAATGGGATTCTGGGATGGGAAGGCATTACTGATAAATGATGGGTGGGATTTTCCAGACCCATGCCTTCCTGGCTCCTTTGGCACTTCCTGATGTTTTGTGTACAGAAGGTACTGGAGCCCATAAGACTGATGAGTAACAGGTATCTGACATGGAAGACTGGTTGGGTGTCTTCTGTCTTCTGAGCAGCAGGGGGCAGTAGAGAGCTACTCCCTCTGTGATGGACAGCATGGAGCTGGTCACACAATCACGGCTCAAGTATTTTCAGCGAGAGAAAAAGGCGCCAAGATATATGATCAATATTGATGTACTCATATTTTGTAATCATATTTTCCTATTTAACTTCATTGACTGATATGATCATGAAAAAACAAATTAAATGCTCCAAACTGTGCAATGACATGTGAAGTATTATCAGTGCTGCTATCAAGTGCTGCTTGTCAGGTAGGTACTACATTAAAGACTACACTGACCTTTCAAGATTTAAATGTGCAGTCTATCAAGGGTCAGCCTTCTGATGGATTCTTTTCATGTTATATATGCTACCATTCATCATCATTATCTGTAGGCATGGGGGTTTCCAAATTTCACTGCAATGCTGATGACGCCCACTGTCACAATAAAACCAAATTAAGCATTAGCGCTCAGGAAATTATAGATGGGCCTGTGGGATATAAATAACTAGGTGATAACGTTCAGTTTCCTGCCGATGAACTCAAATAACACAGAACTTATCATCATGGCTCTTAAAAGCTTCCCCAGAAATGACTGAATTTATCCTTAAATGATACAGCGATATGCCTTATGAATGTGTTTGTGCTATCTGTTCCTCACAGAATATTCCCATGGATTTTGCAGGCCAGGCTTTTAAGCAGTCTCTTCAATGGCACAGGTGAAGCCTGTGATTTAGATTACATGTGTCAGCTGTCAGACATGGTTTACTTTTTGCGATCGAGGAACAGAGACTCCTCTCCCGGCATCTTCTCACACAATCATGCTTTCATATTTTCCTAATCAACTTCATGAATTAATATGATCATGATAAAACAAATTAAACACCTAAAATAGATAATGCAATTTCAGGTAGTGCACTATCATGGTTTAAATCTCACTGCGGTAGATATAAATTTCCCTTAGAGGTCTGACAAAAACAGACTCTTCTGGTGTCTGTATGTTCTCATATCAGTTATTTATTCAGTTATCTGTTAATCGGAAATGTTTTTTTTTTTTTGTTCATATTATATTGTCCACAGATTATAGTCACCCACAGGGAAGTTGTGAAAAAATCCACTGAAGGTATAGTAACCTTTAAAGAGAGCCACACACACACACACACACACACACACACACACAAAACTAAAGAAGGGGCGGTAAACCTAATACAGGACAGGAGCCACTATCTACCGGATTTACTAGTGTTGTTGTTAAAGGACCAAAATGAAAAGGTTTTCAGAACTGTTAAATGGAATGGCTGTTTGGAATTGTGCTAGTTTTCCTCTCGTTGTGTGCTTAGGGTGAAGCTGATCGTTGTATAAGAGCGCCCACGTGTTTGTTTACGCTGATACTGAATTTTATGTAGTCCAGGGGACCCAATAACGTAATTCTGATGATATCATTCATACAATAAGTATCAATTTTGTTTTTTTTTTCTATCGCGGTCACTTAAGGGGCCACGCACTGGACTCGGGCGGGCTTCAAGCTGGCCAACCCTAGGCTAAACACATCGGAATGACAGGCGTGAGTGTGGGAGAGCGCTGGAAACTGGCAGGGTGGGCTAGTTAATTGTGCGAATGTGGATGTCTGCTGCTTCTGGCGCCGCTTGCACTGATCTGCTACGTGCTCCGGCTTGGCGCTGGAAGTAGTTCCGGGTGCTTGACGGCGGACGGAGCCAGCGAGCGGGTCCCGGATGTTCGCTTGTCGAAAGGAAAGCGGACGGGTCGGTGGAGAAGGCTAGCCATCAGGCTAACAAGCTAAACCGACAGACTAACTGGAGAGGGCGAAGCGGGTTTAACCCGGGACAAACTCAGAGGGCGCCCGCACCCGTCGGAGGGAGGAACAGACATTCCTCGGGGAAGAAGAAGGAGAGCTGGACGGGGAAAGGGGACTATTGTTCTGTCACGAACTTGGACCGGTCCGAGCATTTATATAGCTAACGGTTAGCTGGCTACCCCCGGGTAAGCAGCTATCTCGCATGCTAAACATTCACAAAACACGGCGTCGGATTTGAACTGAGGCCCCGGAGGAGAGCGCCTTTCGCCAGGCAGTGTGCTTCACTCGAGCTCCGGGGATTGAGTTCAGCGGACAGGCCTTGACAGTTCCCACTCCCCTCTCACTTTGGAGAGACAGTCGCAGGGGGGACACCATCGGTGGGTGGGTAAGTTTGCTGGCTAGGCCACTGTGTCTTTACATCTCCAGTGCTTGAACTGTGTAAAAAAAATGCATCTGCTGGTTAGCTATGTCTCGCATGCTGAACTGTATGGCTCAGCAAGTTAATGCAGTTTGCAGCGCAGGAGCTGGGTGGTCTAGATACCCACCGTGTCAGTAGGATATGATGGCTAGCTAGTTAGCTAGGTCCACACGTGTAGTTGGCTAACTAGCTAGCTATTAACATTGTGAATTTTGGTTCATGGTTGCTGTAGCTAGCTAGACATTTGCTCGGGTGCTGGCCAGCCACAGTCGATGACTGGCTAGCCGTAGTTAAGTTATCAAACGTTAGTTAGGTAATCGCACTCAGAAGCTGGTTAGACTAGCTGTTTAGCCACTGTACATTTGGGAGGGAAGTTGGCAGGCTTGTTTTGCTGCTGTAGCAACCTATCTGTATAGGTGCTGTAACAGTGCATTTGATCAAACACTAGAAAAGGTAATTATGCGAGCCATCTAAAGCAAGCTTTAGGTGGCTGCATAGTTCCTCTAATGTCGCCGGTAGACACTTCGCGGTAAAACACACCGGTGTGGGCGTATTTGCGTGTGTGTGTGTGTGTGTCTGATTTTACAGCCGGTGCTGGAATGCCGAAGACACACTGTCCTGTCTTGCTGCTTGCTTTAGGTAGCGTCTGACATTTTCTCCTACATGGAAGGCAACCGTAGACACATGTCTGGAAAAATTATAGAACTGAACAAATTTACCTTCTCGCGTCGATGATCTAACGGTAGGTGAGCAGCATCTGAATACCTACTAGGCGAGGTATCTGAAAGCTGGGTAGTCACATGTACAACTTTTGACAGTCAGAATGGCAAAACCCATTGGCGGGTGAATAGCCAGTGTTTTGACATTGGAGGAGATTAGCTACCCGAATGAAGTAATGGCTGATGTTGAATATGTAGCTGGGCAATAAGGGTAACCTGACCGTATTTGATGAGTGGCTGTCTAGCTAGCTAGTTAATTTACGCAGCTGCATAACCCAGAGAGATGGTGGTTGCACAAGATTGTGCCGTTTCTCATTAGGACACTTCTCTGTCACCTCTATTTTATCATATAACGTTTGTAAACTAGGCAAATTAGCTAGTATAGACAACTAACGAGCAGGGTTAACGCTGGCGACTAAAGCGAGATTGCACGTGGTGTATTGATGACTAAGACAAAGTATTATTTCCGTGCTAATTAGTCATTTTGTGGACTGAATCATTTCCCTTCGCGTACTGGTTGAAGACTGGCCCCGTTGTCTGAGCAGCACTTAAAGACACCTCGCTGATGCTTTCCCTCTGTCGCATAACATCGCTTGTATTTATAAAATCTGTCAGGATTGCGACAGTGTTTAAATATCAGAGGGAGCAAGTGGGACAGGTTGGCGCATTTGGGTGTTTCAGGAGTGGCTTCCAGACCAGTGAGAAAGACCCTGCTTACCTTAGGTGACCCCCAGGTTGCTTAATGACTGGTGCCAATTAAAGTTTAGTATGTATCACATCTAGTGATGGACAGATATGACAGGGAAGCTCTGAGCTGGTGCTATTTGTGTCTTATGCTGATCAGCACCTCCTATAGTGAGGAGGGAAATGATCATAGCTCCTGTCAGCCCTTCTGCTTTATTACGGTGCCATCATGTGATACGGCTACAGAATTATGCTGGGTAATGGTATGTGGTCACGGTGGGGTTGTGCGGATTGCAGACAGTCTGAAAGCAGGCGGCTTTGAGTTGGAAGTGATGAGGGGTCAGACGGAGGCAGAGAGAGGTGACTGCAGGTCACGGTCTCCCCTCCGATGTCAGTGCCTCTGTGTCCGATCACATTTACCTGTCTGAATGGAGTCGAAAGGTGCAGGCCTGTTTTCTGGGTCCTTGGTAGCAGTGCATTATTCAGTGGCTTCCAGGACGAGGTTTTTGGGATTGGTACTGATACTGTCTGGAGGCTGGACCAGTGGAGAACGGATACATCAGAAGGGCTGAGATGCATCAGTGCACTTGTGGTATGGGTGACGTCTCCATCCGGCACCATCTCTCTACCTCACCTAAACCTGCTGGCATCCTTTCTGTACCTCACCTAAACCTGCTGGCATCCTTTCTGTACCTCACCCAAACCTGCTGGCATCCTTTCTGTACCTCACCCAAACCTGCTGGCATCCTTTCTGTACCTCACTTAAACCTGCTGGCATCCTTTCTGTACCTCACTTAAACCTGCTGGCATCCTTTCTGTACCTCACCTAAACCTGCTGGCATCCTTTCTGTACCTCACCCAAACCTGCTGGCATCCTTTCTGTACCTCACCCAAACCTGCTGGCATCCTTTCTGTACCTCATCTTAGTCACCCTGTCCCACCCACCCTAGTCTCACCTTCCTGTAACTTATCAGGCAGGTGGGGTCTACCTGAATGCACCCTTCCAAAGTCCTCTCAGGGCGTAAGATCATTCCCACCCACAGGGCCGCCCTGGGGGGGGGTCGTCACAGAGGAGGTGCGGCAGGTCTTATCACACCCGGGGAGGAATTACTTTACTGGCTCCTTTTTATCAGAGACGTCTCCAGGGGCGTGTCCTGTCGTCCTCCGTGCTGAGCTTCGGGGTGACCTGCTGATGCTGTCGTGTTGGGAGGGTGCTGGGCTGCGTGAGGCGTCCTGCGGTCTGTAGCAGGCTTGCTGGGCTGAGTCAGGGGTTCGAGGGGCAGGCGGTGCTCTGTGACAGTGAGGGAGAGGGATTAATTGCATTTTTCAAACCCGATTCACTGAGCATGGCATAATTACAGCTTTTTATTACCACCAGACTCCCCAATGTAACACGCAATTACTATTGATCAAAAGTGTTTCAAATCTATTAACTTTATGCAAATATATGGAAGAAGCAGAACTGCAAATCGAGCAGATCGCTGTCAGTGTCCTTATTAATAAGGGGGAAAGCGGTCTGATCTGGAGCGTGCGGTTTTTCTACATGTTTCTGTCGCATGTAAAAATAACATGGTTCAAAGCGTGGGGATCAAGGGTTGAATGTAAAAGATTTTTATATATGGAAGCATCACTTGTTCCTTTATTTTGCCAGTTCTGCTCATTCACATAAAGATGAGCGCCGCCTGAGCAGATTTTTCACATTATTATTTGTGCGATGGCTTAATGCTGTTGATTGAGAGTAATTTGGCTTTTTAATTACAGAACAGCTGCCTCAGTTTCTGCTGATTGCCTGATTTGCCGAAGTTCTCGGTAGATTGTCCATAAACTTTGAGATGCTTCATTAACATGCATGGCGGTAAATGTGTCAGGATGAGGTGAGAAAGTGCGCCCAGCTTCACTTGATTGTTCTGAAATTTGAATTTAAGAGCATATCACTGCCTGGCCTCGCAGAGAGCAGTTCTCACCAAAGTATTGAAGGTTTTTGTGGGAGAAGTTCTGTGGCAGCAGTGTGGCTTGGTAGTAAGGTACGGAGTTTGTAACCGAAAGGTTGCCGCTTCAGTTCCTCGCTGGGGCACTGCTGCTATACCCTTGGGTAATGTACTTAACCCACAATTGTGTCAGCAAACATCCAGCTGTATAAATGGATGACATGTACAATTGTAATGTACATAAGTTGCTCTGGATAAGAACATCTGCTAAGTGACAGTAATGTAATGTAAGGAGTGGAATTACTGTGTGTGGTTCATTTTGTGTGAGGTGCTCAGTGGAGGGACAGTTATAGGTTATATTTTACTGACTCAGTTTGAAGAGGGACAGTTAGCTGTCATCACCTCTCTCACAGCCAGGGCCTTCTGCCTGTGGAGCAGGGGTAAGTGTTTGCGGAAGGACAGAGGAGGTCTCAGATCCACTCAGTAAAGGAGATGTCCATCAGAAAAAGCGTTCTCGTTTGCATTTCAAACACCGCAATCCCACAGAAATTTCTCAGCGTCTCTATACTTCATGGTTTCTTGCGCAAAAATTAAACATTAACTCTTGTGACTTTTGAGAGAGAAACTCTGAGCTCTGGGTTTAACCTCCCTTGAACATGTGTGTTTTGGCTCAAGAATGTGTCCTCATGCGAATGAATTGTCACCCAGATACTGCCACCATAAACATGCGTTCTGCCTGATATCACTGCATTAGTGGTATGATGGTTCACGGAGTCCATGGCTTGTAACATACCCTGGTTTTTAGGTCACGGTTTGCGTGTACCTGAGTACACCAAGTTCAGTTCCACCACTATACACACATATTTCTGCCCTCATACCAGTGTCTTGTATATGTTGTTAGAGTTGGCAGTCGTACAGACTGTGGAGGTAATTCCATTCCATAACACTGCGGATGGCTGCTGCCTTGCGCTTTGACCTGTTCCTGCCCGAGTGCTTTCCGCAGGCTGTGTGAGAAGCTTCTGCAACGTTCCCCTTGAACTAGTGTTGAGTCTGCTGCCGCCTGAAGCCGGTGTGAGATCGGCGTGCCTCGGCCCTTGAGACGCAGCGCATCGGCGAAATGCACATTGTTTGTGCAGCTTCCAGAGCCCGGTAAACGCCCCTGACTCCAGTCTGAATCTTGTTTGCTGTTGTGTTCCGAGTCTGCCTCCCTGGGTCAAAGAAGAGGATCAGAGGGATAATTGCATTTAAGTGACCCTTATTCAGAACTGGCCAGAAGCAATTACAGTAACTGCAGTTTCGGGTGTTTTTTTGGAGCATTCAGCAGCTGCCTTTGTGCCAGGCTCTGAGCCTGCTGTGGAATGCCTCGGCATGTAAAGCCTGAGTCTGACAGGGGCACGGTATCACCACTTCCTCAGCAGTTTGCATATTAGATTTGTAATGAGTTTCAGGAGATCATTCTGCTGATTTACATCTCGAAACCACATAACTGAAAAAAATACATTGAACAGAAAACGAACTTTCTCTAGGTGACACGAGCTGAAACAATAACAGTGCTGTTTCTTCCAGTAAAAAAAAAAACTGCCAGGCTTTTGGGAATAGTTTAATTATTAATATCATTCAGAAGCCAAATTTTTCCTTGTGCTCTGCTGGGCACTTTAATCTATTTTTGCCATAAATGGATGAATTTTTTAAATGCTGGTTTTATCCCCTCCCTGTGTATGGGTGAAGGTAGGGGTGTGGTGATGGGGTGGCCTTGGGTTCATACTCTCAGTCCCCCTGATGCGATGGGGAGGAGCAGTTTGTACAAGCCTGTCAGTCTCCTGCTCTGTTCATTTTGGAACCCATCCCCTTTCATTCCAGAATCCTAATAATCTCGCTGTCTCTCCTATTGGCTGTACCTCCCACAGGCAGTTAAATACGACAGTGCAGGAGGGGGGAGAAGACAGGTGGAAATGACCCGTGGGCCAGGTGCCGGTGTGAGGGAGTGACATGATTTATCTGACCAGGCTGTGGGATTTTTTGAGTGGAAGTAGCCTCTCTTCCAGAGGTCTTCCTCTGTTCCCCCATCCTGTTACATGGGTACTGTGTCCCTCTCTAGCTGAATGAGTCGTTTGTAGGGGCCTTTTAGGCCCTGTTTTATGTGCTTGTCTGTGGCCTTGTGTGGTGTGACTGACAGCCCCTTTCAGAGAGGCCTATGGTGTGACCCCAGATGAGTTGGGCTGGGAGAGATGCACAAGGCTGTGTGAAATCAGTGCAGAAACCATCAGCTTGTTCCTCCCCTGTGTCTCGTGGAGAATTTTCGAGTGTGCATGAGGGGAGATTTTTGGATCAGTTGGTGTGCGAGAGCTCAAACAAGCTGACCTTCACTGGCTAGAATAGTGCGGCAGGAAGAAATTCATGTGTATGAATTGGGGAATAATGTCCATTTGTACAAATTACTCCCAGATTTTTTGCTTTTCATTCAAGGACTGACTTTGAGCATCGAATGTGCGGTTGGTCCAGTCTCTCGCACCGCTCACTCACCCCACTCGCTCGCGCTGAACAATAAGCCGAATGAATCATTTCGCGTTGTGAAATAATTCGAGATTTGATCTGAAATAATTAACTCCTGCCGTTACTGGCGGCTCTCGAGCTGTGGCAGATTCCAGCCGTTTGGCTGGAAATCCCTGCCTGGCGTTCCTCCAGCCAAGCCGAGCCGAAGACACGGATGTAAGATCCTCAAACGGTCTTAAGAGACTTTGCGGGCTGTGAGCGGTGAGAGGATTTCGCTAAGCTTACCCGGCTTCAGTAATGAGAATCAAGTCCTCATAATGCTATTTAATATCCTTTTTAATTACTCCAGCTTAAAGATACTGCACACTCAGCCAGTGCCGAAAGAAGACTCTGGATACAGTGTCTTAATAACCCGCTAAAGCTGGTGAATAGCCGGCCCCATTGTGCGTTAGGGAGCTGGAATGGAGCAGCAGCAGGCAGCAGACCCAGTTAGATGGAACCCATTAAGGTTGATATCACCAAGTTCAGCCCCCCTATGTCCTTTGGGGAGAGGGGAGGGGGGAGAGAGATTGGGGCGGTGTGCTTTAGTGCTGTTAATAAGCATAATTGTGTTATTATCATGGCGAAGGCAGCCTGCACTCCGACGTTCCTCTGTGCCCAGCAGTGCCCGGCGGGGCTGTGGGAGAGCTCCACACCGCACTCAGCCACGCCCGACACCTCAGACCACGCCCAGACAGGGGCTGCGACACCCCTCCCCATACGGCCCCTCCCACCATCACACACTTATTTATTATGGTGGCACTGGTAATGGCACTGCTTTGAGCATGCTGTAAGAAAGAGCAGGTGGTGTCAGAGTGAGCTTAGTCAGCCTTAGTGTTGTCTCTGTGTTATTAAAGGTCGTCTTAGTTTTAGTGTCTCTATGTGTTTGGGTCCTCAGTGCGCACACGCTCTGTCTCATACGGGTTTCAGGCAGGGTAAAGTCTTCATCTCGCTTTTCTCTCGGAAACCTGATAAATTCTATTTTGCATAGTTTAGTGGGGGAAGCTTCCATTAGTGATTCAGACGGTCCTGGAGCAATGCCAGGGGAGACCCTCAGGACCAGCAGAGGAAGTGTCTGTCTGCTGAGTGTAGCTGACATGATGAGTGAACCATCTCCCACCCCCCACACCCCACCAAGCCACTGCCAGCCCTCAGACAGCAGCCCCCTACACTTAACTCTTTTACACTTTACTCTCCCACACTTCTGTCCCCCACACTTTACTCTCCCACACTTCTGTCCCCCACACTTTACTCTCTCACACTTCTGTCCCCCACACTTTACTCTTTTACACTTCTGTCCCCCACACTTTACTCTTTCAGGCTTTACTCTCTCACTTTACTCTTTCCTTCACACATGAAAATTTCAGTTTGTTTAAGGATTTACCAGTTGATATTAACATGTGGATTCTCACCTCTTGCGCAACATGAGTACAAAATAAAACCACACTTGAAGTGTAGGGAGTTTCCATACACACTGCTGTGGAAGACTAAATGTAGTCCTAGCAGAAATCTCTTTTAGGCTCAGGCAGATATCTGATATTATCGTATATTGAGATATTTGTAAAATTAGCAGTATCATAGACCACCCGACTGATGTGCTTACCTGACAGCGGGGACACAGAAACCATGGATTTTGCTAACTGAAATGCTGTATGGGGGCATATTAAAACTATATTATATATAATATTACTTTAATAACAACATTATAAAACATCTCTCATAATGATATTCCCCTGATAACAGACACAGATGATCAGATGAATGCTTTCGTATAATGTAGGCTAAAGATGAATGTGTCTGTGAAGTGCCTGCTCTAAACCTATATTAGTAAGCAAGCAGGGAAGTGCTGCCTCAGGAAGTCTGTTCACAGGGCTTCTGATCGTGTGTACAGCTGTGGAGGAGTGCTTCCTGCCCAGTGTGTGGCGCCCAGAATGTGAACAGAAAAGCACCTATTCAATCAAATCCGCGTTCAGAATCTCCATCCACAGAAACCTGCAGGCTGGGTGCTGTTGTAAACACACCGTGCAAGTTTTCTTTGCACCTTGTAGACTCATGGATAAGTCTTTGTTTTTTTTAAATTTGATGTCAGATTATTATTTAAGAGGCAGAAGTTCAAATTCCAGCCCCCACTGTAAGCATGGTGTGTGTGTGTGTGTGTGTGTGTGTGTGTGTGTGTGTGTGGCTGCGTGTCGTTCGGTCAGAGCAAAGCAAGGCCCTCTCTCTCTGTCTGTACCTTTCTCTAACTCCGGCTCTGTCTGCTCTCCTGCCAGCAGCCCTGAGTCACTGCAGACTCCCTGACCTACTTTACGGCTCCTCCAGGAGATCCACAGAGGAGACTGCTATTTGCAGGGGAATAAACTGGATAAATATCAGTCACTTCAGATGCAGTCTGTCCCGTTTCTGCCCAGGGACTGGGAGGCTGAAGGGTTCGCCCGAACGTGGCCACCGATGAGCCGCCCGCCGGTGCAACCCTGAACGCTTTATTTCAGCAGAGGAAGCTGCAGTTGGCAGCCAGCAACTAGCCAAGACATCGGCCTTCAAGTCATTCAAAGTTCTGAACGCACAAATAGGTAATGGGGAAGTCGAGTCAAAACTAAACTTGACTGTTTCTAATGTGCATGAAGTACTTACATTTGCAGGTAAGCATTCCAGAGAAGGTCCTACAGCTCAGAACTCCAGCCCTGAGTGAGAGAGGAATCTGGCAATGCTACCAACCTGAGCTCTCTAAAGAAACAATGTAGGAATACAAACCCCTGTCCAAAAACACTGCTTTTTCTCCAGATAGCGCTCTATATCACATGAAGACACGAAGAGCCACAGAGGAAAACTTTATAGAGTCCGTCATTGCAAGGTAGCAGTATAATTGTTAAGATATCATGGATGAAAAGGAAGACATCTGAGATAACACTACTGACTAGTAGAGGCCCACTGCATCTGAATCAGATGCGCCTTTCCTGGTACAGAAGACGGAGAAACAGCCAATGAAAAGGCAGACTCGGTGTCCTCCCTGACCCCAGAGTGCCAGTCTGTGATGGATTCTCAGCCAGGTTTGTGGTGCTTCAGGTATCAGGACTTAAAGGTACAGACCTTAAACAGACAGACTATGAGAAACTGTCCGCGTGGCATTTCAGCGTTATCCAGGGGAGCTTGCACAGGATTTAAGATCACGGTGCAGAATACAAATAACTCACAGGTAGCATAGCCTGTAGCTCCGACTGAGGCCATACAGAGCTGCAGACAAAAGCAAATATAGTAATAAAGCAAACATTAGCTTTCTGACTCTCTTTATGTGATGAGATGGCTGTAAAGATGCACACGTCTGCTTCGTGTCTGAGTGGCCCAGTCAGGCCAGCGAACGGCAGGCTTTACCGGCTCACAGTGGCGGTAGAGCGGAGCGAAAGGCCGCAGGCCATGAGGCCGGCACTGCTGCGGGGCTCTGCAGTGAGGGCCGCTGTGTGCCTCTGCTGGGTGGTGTAACACAGCGCAAGAGCGGTGTAAGGAGTGGGTGGACACAGGAGGCGATACGCGCCCTTCTCCTCTGACACACCTCCCTCTCTCCTCCCCCCCGCGGCTTTAATCTCTGGGTTTTTCAGGTGCGTCTGGAATTTAGACGGCGTGTGATTCTGGCAGTGAGTCCGGCTCCTCGGTGGCCGATATGTTTGTTTTGTAGATGTTTATGGCTTAGAGGAGATGTTGGCCTCTCAGAGGGCTGTAGCCCTCGTCCTGTTGACAGGAGCCGTTTGACACAGCCCGCCACCTGTCACCCCCCCCACCCCACCCCCCCAAACTCCCCCCGCCGTGTGTGTGGTCACTCATTTTTCCAAAACATATTTCTGTCTTCGCTTCCCTTCTGAATCCGCTTCCCATGATTTAAAGTTATTAAAGTGCAGAAATGAAATGGCCCTCATTCTAAAAGCCTGTGTGGAGGTGAGGGGGCAGTCTAAAACAGGGAGGGAGGGGGAGACATGGAGTTTAATGGCTAGTTCAGCCCCTGTGCAAGGCACACACACACACACACACACGCATGCGCGCACACACACCTACCCCGCGTGGCCAGTGCTGCACAGCTCCGTCCAGCTTTCCGCGGGAGCCTCGCTGAGCCAAAGGATTCAAGCACAAGTGGCTGCAGAAGATGGGACTCTCTGCGTTTAGGCCGATCCCGATAATCTGCTTTAGAGGAAGTTTAGTCAGATTATCCCTGTAACTCCTCTCTGTATCCATCAGCCCTTAAAGCTGTCTGAGTGAAAGCGCTTTTCACTGGTCCGGAGAGATTACGGCAGTCCCCCCCTCACCCAGGATGTTCCTGTGTGCTCAGGGTGGGGGCCTTTGGCTTTCTCACACTGAGCATCAGGGCCCTCACAGGCTGTGTCTCGGTGGACTGTCCTGCTTTAGCAAGGCTGGAGTCCCTGACACACCGCGGTGAGGGCTTTAACAGGGGCAGACAGGGATGTCTGAGTGTTCATGGGAGCAGTATCAGCCGGGATTGGAGCGCAGGGCAGTCTTCAGAGCACAGGCAGGAGGGCAGAGGTCTCTACACCTTCACATCTGTACCTCTGTACCTACAGCCAAGACAGAAGGGGAAATGTCTCCTTGTAAGCTTCAGTGCTTTGGTTGCCAGAAGGATTGTGTGTGACTATATATGCATATATATGTGCGTGTGTGTGCATGCACGCGTGCATCTATATATGTATATACATACTCACATGCACACAGATAAATATAGATAGATATCTGTACATACGTCATGTAGGTACATGCATAGATATGTATACACATACAGTATGTGTGCGTTTCTGTGTGTGCGTGCGCATGTTCATGTGTTCAAAGGGTTGAACACTCTGCCTCTCCACATCCACTGCGGTTTGATCCTCTGTGATAGAAAGCAGAGCGGCTCGCCTGTGTGCTCTACTGGAGCGCGTTAAACCTCGGAGGCCTGTCAATACTAATATACGACTCCCAGTCAGGGCTGATCCCAGGTCAGCAGTTTGCACTGGAGATCCTGCGCTCTGAATGAGTCATACTGCCCGCCACATGACACCCGACTTTCGCCAAGTGACTCATCTGGAGCACAAGAGCTCTCACATATGGAGGGCTGCGCGGGAGCCAAGAAGCCACTCCGACACCAGAGAGCCGCCTGTCACAGGCAGTTAGAGCTTAATCTGCCACTCCACTCCTGTCTTACTGTCACGCCTTCAGCTGATACTGCTGTAACTACACACACAGTCAAAAAATTTAAAATATACTCTTTTTATTTCAAGCTCATTCTCTGTACAAGCTAATAGAAAAAAAACGAATTCCTCCAGGCTGCATTTTGTTGTCCAGATTGTTATATGTATGAGGGTGGTATTGTATTAAGGTGATAAAGAGCAGGGCTCGTGACTGAAAGGTCGCTGGATAAATTTCCCTGTGGGGCACTGCTGCTGTGCCCTTGGGCAAGGTACTTAACCTACAATGGCCTCTGTAAATATCCAGCTTTATAAATGGATAACATGTAAACATGGTAACCTATGGAAGTTGCTCTGGATAAGAGTGTCTACTGAATGACAATAATGTCATGTAATGTGTGTTGACCTCAAAAGGTGGACTCAAAGATTCAAAAACCCCATTAAGCAGCTATGAATAGAGTTTGCTTCATGTTAAGCTCTGCCCGTGTTGGTTCCTCTCCTCAGTGGAGTGATGTTTACCTGGAGTGATGTTTACCAGACATGGTTTGTCTTTACTGGGCGAGGCAGTGGAGGGTGAATTTGAGAAAGAAGAGCTTTTTAATTAGGGACAGGTTTGCTGGTATCTGTCCTCAGATACTGTCGAAGAGAGCAGAAGACTGATAGTGATCATCAGGAAGCACCTTTACCACAGAGCTGTTTCCAGGAACCATGGAGAGGACTCTGCACTGCACATGCAGGCTGCTGGCTGCTTCTTCACGGAAATCACTTCTCTGCAGGTGCTGCACAGATGTGCTGCTCTTTATGTGGATGTGTTAATCACTTTACAGGATGCTGCACAGATGTGCTGCTCTTTATGTGGATGTGTTAATCACTTTACAGGATGCTGCACAGATGTGCTGCTCTTTACTTTATGTGGATGTGTTAATCACTTTATAGGATGCTGCACAGATGTGCTGCTCTTTATGTGGATGTGTTAATCACTTTACAGGATGCTGCACAGATGTGCTGCTCTTTATGTGGATGTGTTAATCACTTTACAGGATGCTGCACAGATGTGCTGCTCTTTACTTTATGTGGATGTGTTAATCACTTTATAGGATGCTGCACAGATGTGCTGCTCTTTATGTGGATGTGTTAATCACTTTACAGGATGCTGCACAGGTGTGCTGGTCTTTACTTTATGTGGATGTGTTAATCACTTTACAGGATGCTGCACAGGTGTGCTGGTCTTTACTTTATGTGGATGTGTTAATCACTTTACAGGATGCTGCACAGGTGTGCTGGTCTTTATGTGGATGTGATAATCACTTCAGAATGTGCTGCAAAGATGTATAGGTCTTTACTTTATGTGGATGTGTTCTGAATATGCTTCATAGATCTGTTAGTCTTAATGTTATGTAGATGTGTTAATCACTTCATAGGATCTGACTGTCTTTAGGTTACATAGATGCAGTAATGACTTATCAGTAATGATGTTATCAGTTCTCAGGTCATGTCTAGCAAGGTCTATGCATGACTGTGTTTTGTAATGTTAATACTACTGAAGAAGTATTAACATTTGTGGTCTTCAGGCATATACCTGGACAGATGATGTAGCCTTTTGTTTTATCATATTAAGTTTTCTACACTGAAGACCTGGTTTGTACAATGCAGAAGTATTCAGACTCTTGGCCAATTCTCACATTTTACTGAATTACAAATTAAAAATAAAAAATACTGAAATATGCTGCTTTCATAAGTATTCAACCCCCACACATTAATATCTGACAGCGCATCGCCACAGCATGATGCTGCTGTCACCATACTTAACTGCAGGGATGTTTCTTAAGGAACGGGCAGTGTTAGATTTGCGCCACACGTAGCACTTTGAATTTTGGCCAAAAAGTTCTATCTTGGTCTCATCTGACCGCAGAACATTTTCCCACATCTTAGCTGGGTCACTCTCATGCTTTCTGGCAAACTCCAGACGTGCTCCGAGTTTGTTCTTTTTGAGTAATGGCTTCTTTCTCGCCACCCTCCCATAGGGGCCAGTTTTATGCAGGGCTCTGGTTATTGTTGACTGGAGTACTTTTACTTCAGTTTCAACCACTGAAATATGAAGCTCCTACAAATTGATTTTTGGCCTCACTGTGGCTTCTGTCATAAGTCTCCTTCTTGCTCGGATGCTGAGTTTTGAAGGATGGCCTTTTCTAAGCAGGACCTGGGTGGTATGATGCAGTTTCCACTTCCTGGGTATTAATCCACAGTGCTAACTAGGATATCCAGACACTTGGATATTATTTTTTTTTTAGCCCTTTCCTAATCTCTGCATTTGTATTACTTTATCTCTAACTTCTGTAGAATGCTTTTCAATCATAAAACCAATGTCACATTTAAATGATTATTTTTGAGTTTCAGTGTTGTAAAATAAAATATTACATAAAATGAAATTTCAGTGTATCATTTGTAATTCAGTAAAATGGGAATTCATCAAAGGTTGGAATACCTGTACTGCAGACACTGTACATGCGTGTTATTAAAAGTTATTTCTTCATATCTGTTGAGATAAAATACCATGCTTTGGTAGAAATTATAATTACATTTGCATAATACAGTCTCTCTTTCAGCATGAAAACTGGCTGGTAAGCTGATAATGAGGAAGTAGCCGGCTAGCTAGCCATTGAACTTAATTATATAATTTCCAAGTAATATCGTTATAAAGAGACCAGATGTTGACTGCAGTGAAAACATGAGTAGCAGTAGAAGGTAAACAGGCCTCTGGTTGGCCCGCTCCTGCACTCCACGCCGCAGCTCGCTGGGAAACCACCGCTGCCTGTTTTGGAATGTGACTGTGTTTGTTTTTAAAGCCAGCAGGTTGCCTGTTGGTGTGAGAGTCCTGTGTGGCTCGTCTCCACTGAAAAGGCGGTTGATTTGCCTGTTGTGTTTGTTTTTCTTATGACTCATGAACACCTTGAGCCCCATTGGTTGGGAGGAGGGTGTGTTTTGTTTTTCTGAATGGTTCTTGCCCACGGATCGATGTTGGCGGTTAGGACGATACTGCCATGGGACGGAAACAAACACTTGCGTTGCTCCGGAGCGATGCTTTCATATCGGCCTGACATGATCAGATAGTGGTTGGATTATTTTAGGGTGATCTTTCACTGAGAACATGCATGGTCTCCTTTGCCAAAAAAGCTCAAATCCTTTACAGTTAGAACACGTTTGTTTGTGATGATTGCATCTGACAAGGCTTCCGGTGCTCGGTGTTCTTCAGATTCTGTGTGAGGCGGTGTTCTGGCCTGTGTAAGAGCCAGCAGGTGGAGGAAGCAGGACGTGACACGGGCAGTAACATCTGCTCAGGAGCGAGGGGGACGGTTATTCGGGGGTTAACCTGAGGGAGATGCATGCAGGCCGGAAGATCTCCCCACTCAAACACACTGGTAATTAGGTCAGACAACTCTGACTCCTACTGCTCACAGTGGCTGTACCTATCACGCAACCTGTAAATTGTTTTGATGGCTGTGTCTCTCAGATGAACCAAGAACACACAGTACAGGATGCTTACCGTATCAAGTGAGGCTTGTTAGGTTTTAAGCATTTCTCAGACCCCCCCCCCCATGCAGGAGGAGAGGGAGTTGGAGGTCAGGATTGGACATGATCGTTACATGCTTAAGAGCTCCTGCTACCTACAACCCAGTTGTGTGTCAAAGGTTGCAGTAAAATGTGACTTTTCATAGTCCAGTTAGGTGGCACACTGAAGTCTTTCAGCAGCTGCCCCTGTAGAACACGGCCAGGGTTCAGAAGTCTAACGCCTAGGTAATGCCACACACCTGCATCTGTCCTGAATAGCATGAGCTACGCGTGAGAGCAGGGTGGGGGGCCAGGGGTGTCTGGGGAGAGGTAGGGGCGATGAAGGGCTACTTTGCATAATTTTGCGATGTGCGTACGGTCTATCAGAATCCTATGATGTACTTAACTGTTCATTGTTGTTTTCTGTTGCTTATTGGTCATTCATGTAAAGGTGTTTATAGCAAAAGTCCTTGATGGCTGCATTCTCTGTGACATCATAATGGCCACCGCTCTGTATGTATGTTACCTGCAGTGAATTGAGTCTGGACCTACTACTGGATAGAACATACCCAGTGGTGAAGTGGCCAATACTGGAACATTTGTAATAGCATATGCATAAAGCTTTGATTTGGCAAAGATCCAAATATATTTTCATTACTTAAATATTTTGTTAATATTTAATGTTGCATTAATCAAGATTTGGGGAAATCTGGGGACACTTTTCAGAAACTTTTTTGTCAGGGGAAAAAACCCTGTTTAAGACTGGATGAAATGCTTGTGCTCTGATGGTGATGCAGTTGCTATTTAAGGGACTTTACAGAGAGGATGGGGTTTGTGCATTTGAGGGTGGAAATTACTTGACAGCACTTGCTAATTAGTCCATTGTCTGAAGGGTATTTTATGGCTACGGCTAGGAAAACAATGACCTACCCTGTGTGCTGTTCCCCGCACCCCCGCACCCACACTCCCCCGCACCCCCGCTCCTCCCCATCTGCGGGTTTTCGCTTGCTGAAGCCACAGGGTTCGGCAGCGCTGTAGGCGGGGCTGTGCTGGCAGGTGGAGGTGTGACGGCCGCAGTCCTTCCCCGCGGGCGCTGGTGGCCTCGGGTTCGGAGCCGTGACGGCGGCCTGACTCCCCCCCCCTCCCGGGAGCTGGGGGACAGCACAGAGAGCCTCACTTAGCTACAGAGGTCACTGTAATGAGCTCCTTCTCTCCTGTTTTGATGAGAGATGCTACTGTTTACTGTCTTTAGCTCTAATGAGAGAGAGGGAAAGAGAGAGAGTCACTGTTTAATTGCTTGGAAGAAATTACAGCTCCTTCCTGTGCCTCTCTGTGCTGTTCATGGAGTCTGTGAGGCCTTATAGACTTCTTTCCTTTTACAGGAGACGGTGCACAGATCCACTAAGCTTTACATGATGGTATCACATCAGTCTTATCATCAGCATGTATAAGCAGCCCATCCAGACAATATTAAGCTCATTGGATTTGTGCAGCGCCTGTTCTGGACCAATGCGTGTGAACAAGCAGTCTGTGGCAATGACAGCTGGTGGAATTATCTCTACAGCTCATACCCTCGTTAAGGGTTTATACATGAAAATTCAGAAGCCATTTTGAAAGTAACACAGCCATCTGATTGGCTGGGCGGTGGCCCACTGATTGGCTGGGCGGTGGCCAGCTGATTGGCTGCGAGGTGACCTGGTAAATGCAGGCAGTTAGTAGGCACATTGTGAATCTGCCTGAATATGGAGCACAGTGATCATAGCCTCTCCTGCATATCTCATTCACAGAGTCTCCCTGTGTAAAGTGTCTAGTGAGAATCTGGTCCCTCTCTGGGCCTGTTGAGCTAATGTGTGTGTTTGTATGTAGTGATGTGTATATGAGTGTGTGTGCAGAGGCCATGTGTTACAAATGATAGGTCAATCCCTGCAATCCTTTTAGCAAAGATTGACTGACAGCGTATTGAAGGTTCAGGGAGCAGCAGTCTGCTGGTAGCAGCTGGCACGATGGCCTGGTGCCTTAGTCAGTCACACTGAGGTCTGACCCTGCAACTACAGCAGGCAAATACTGAAACGTTATGGATGTGAAACTATAGCTGGAGGATGAGGAGGGGAAAGTGAACTTCACGAGTCGGAGCACTTTGTAGCAGCTTAAAAATGCAGTGGCAGCTGGCTCAGTGAAGCGGTGATGTCTTTAATATGCTGCTAATTATTTCGGAGAGATTGGATATTATCATGCAAAATGGTTTTTAATTACAGCCCATGTCTTAATGTCATCCCACGTGTTGACAGCATAAGTCCTGCATGAGAGACTGGAGGGAAACATCTGACTTGGAACATTATTAATCCCCCAACAGCAGTATGGAGTGAATTCAGCCTGCACCCGCAGTAACACTGCACGCTGGCGTGAATTCAGCCTGCTCCCGCAGTAACACTGCACACTGGCGTGAATTCAGCCTGCTCCCGCAGTAACACTGCACAATGGCGTGAATTCAGCCTGCTCCCGCAGTAACACTGCACACTGGAGTGAATTCAGCCTGCTCCCCCAGTAACACTGCACGCTGGAGTGAATTCAGCCTGCTCCTGCAGTAACACTGCACACTGGCGTGAATTCAGCCTGCTCCCGCAGTAACACTGCACAATGGCGTGAATTCAGCCTGCTCCCGCAGTAACACTGCACACTGGAGTGAATTCAGCCTGCTCCCCCAGTAACACTGCACGCTGGAGTGAATTCAGCCTGCTCCTGCAGTAACACTGCACACTGGCGTGAATTCAGCCTGCTCCCGCAGTAACACTGCACACTGGAGTGAATTCAGCCTGCTCCCGCAGTAGCACTGCACACTGGCGTGAATTCAGCCTACTCCCGCAGTAACACTGCACACTGGCGTGAATTCAGCCTGCTCCCGCAGTAACACTGCACGCTGGAGTGAATTCAGCCTGCTCCCGCAGTAACACTGCACGCTGGAGTGAATGGGATAGAGGGACATGGACGTTCCCATATACACACCAAGGCGCTGAAACAGCTATGGTTTTCACAGAAGTTTCAATGTGGGCTTTGTTTTACTCTGCAGTAATATATTGTTTTTCAGCAGCAGGAGAAATACAGCACTCCTACGGCATGCATCTGCTGATTGTATATGATGTCAGTAAGGTGTACCTACTACAGAGCCAGCTGCTCCTGGTCTGGTCTCCAGTGAAATGGTACCAAAAATGTTACAGGACCAGAAATGTCACGCTGCATTCCTGCTCAGCGCAATAGCGGAGAAACATGCGGACTGAGACTTTTCCGAATTTCACGGCGTGGCTCTGGAGTGGAAGAACAGTGTGAGTATCGGTGTGTGAGCTGCAGCGTGGTTCAGAGGAAGGCCCTGTGTGAGTGCAGGACTCGGGGGGGCTTGGCACGCAGAGGGGACAGGGTGACGGAGTGACAGCGTCAGTGCTGTGATTATCGGGACGTGTTTATTAAGCTGCTGAAGAGCAAGACGACAGCCCCAGGTTTATCAATGTGTGAAGCTCCGAATTGCTGTGATTAATGGCCCACTGCTGGGAATCTCTGCTATCCCCAAATGGCATAATTACTGCAGCAGAAACGCCGATTTTCTTCATCCTTTTTATTGCTTATCGGAGTGTAGTGTCTGCAGCCTGTGGCTGGTGCCTCTGCTCTAGCCCCATGACTGCTCCAGCAGGTGATTGACTAGCAGGGTGTTTTTTTTTTCTTCTTTGATTCACACCTTTAGTCACACTCGATGAGAGGAGAAGACCAGAGGAGGACGCTTTTGCTGAGATCCTGCTTTGGCCAGCCAGATTAGCTAAGGGATACAGGGGAGGTGTGTTCAGTGATGAGGTGGGAAATGGAGGACCTTATAAGGCCTAGATCCACAAAGAGGGACCTCATAGAGTCCTTACCGAGCACAGTCAAGAGGGAGAGAGACTACAAAGAGTCCTACTCTGCAGAGAGAGACACCACAGAGATAGAGAGACCACACAGAGGGACTGCACAGGGGCAGAGAGCTAACATGTTAACTGCACAGATAATTACACCACAGATAGTGTGACCTTCTGAAGCCACAGGGAACTGATAGTTCACAGGTGTGTGCATGTGAGTGTCTGGTGCGGGGCTGATTGACACAGGAGAATGCAGACAGGAGAGTAACAGGCGGGTTATTAATGCTCTCCTCAGGGCTGTCTCTGCGGAGTCATTAAGCCCCTTAATGGAGAGGAAGGCTGACATTAAAGCCTGTGCTGTCACCTGTGTGGTGGCGGAGAGCAGATGAGTCTGCAGGCGTGCCCGATACGCTGCGGCGAGGCTTCGCAGCACAAAGCCGTTGCTATTTTAGTGAGCAGATTTGAAGCGGGGCCAGAGCCCGCGCCCGCAGGGCTGGAAAAAGCGCGGAATCTCCTGCCGGTGGGGCGTGGGCGCAGGGATCTCCGCCCCCGCAGCCCGTGAGGAAGCCTCTCCGCACGCCCCACGCGGGCAGGGCACGGCCCCAGTTTCGGTCCCGAGTAACACTGCCAGGGTGCGTTGCTAAGTTACGGCACTGTTGTTGTTGTGAGAGTTGTGTCACTGCCTACGGTGCAGTGGAGGGAAACTCTGAGAATCCCTCTCACCTGAGGCAGGTGTCCCACGCTGTCACACACTGTCATACACTCATGCACGGTCACACCCATTCCCACGCTCTCTCACACAGCTCTGAGTCGGAGTCATGCAGCAGGTTAACATCAGCGGCTCAGGATGGAGCAGGTAAACATCAGCGGACAGGTTTTTGCAGGAAAACCCTTTGTTTTGGTCGCTGCTGGTTTTTGAATTTGGGTCAGGGCTCAGGATTTTGGTCAGTGCTGTGGTTTTTGTTATCTGTCATACGGTCTGAAGTTTTCTCTATGCTGTGTTAAAGTTGCTGGGTCACTAGCCAAATAAATAAATAAAAATGATCACGGCCGACTATGTTAGTCAGAGAATCCTTGTGAAAGTCAAGATGCCCAAATAGATTACATTACAGTCATTTACCAGACGCTCTTGTCCAGGTTATAATTTCACATCTGTTGATACAGTGGAATATATACTGATGCAATCATGGCAAATACCTTGCCCAAGCGTACAGCAGCAGTGCCCCGAACCGGCAACCTTTCGGTTACAAGACCTGCTCCGTACCACACTGCTGGCCCTTTCAGTCCGGTTCCACGTTGTTTTTTTTCTTTACTACACGTTAAATCAGTGGCTGCACCCCACGGTCATTTTCAGATTATGAAATCTCATGTTGGTCATCTCTGTAGTCTCTAGGTGCCCAATGAAAAGATATGCATGATGCATGATGCAAATTATTCTACCACAAGAAATCAAACTCTGAGAGGTAATGTTAGTTACCTGCCGTTTACTGTGTCTGTTATGTGGTATATCTTACTGGCTCCACTATCAGTTTAGAAATGCGGAGACACATTCTGAGCATCCAGGACCAACATGACAGAAATGGAAAACGGAGTACTTCACGTTACGTGTCTGTCTGGCTAGCTAACTAGCTAACTAGTAATGATAGCCAACTGCTACTAGTTTAGCTGTTCTCTATAGCTGTAATGTTATCTTGCTGGCTAGCTAGGTAGATAGCTAGACTCTTTTAGCCAGTAATATACAATGTTGGTAATGTTATGTTAATGGCTTGCAGGATCCCATTAAAATGTAGCTTGATTCTCTCTGTAACTTTGTGCCTCTGATGAATTTTCAAGCACTTTTGTTGTTGGTTTGTTAGAGGAAGCTTTAGGAATTTTTGACTGCTAGCTTGTCACAATTGCTGGTTTACTAAATTAACTGCCACATAAATAAAGATTAATGTGTATTGTCAATGAGTTCAAATCAAAAGTTGATAGCTAATAACAGAATAATTTATTTTTTTTAGATTGGGTGAGAAAAGGCATGTCGCTATGCAGCACTTACAGGAATGAAAAGTTTATTGAGGAAGATAAATTTCAGTTGTAATGCGAGAATCTGACGGAGAGTCCATCCTCAATAACGCCCTAACTTGTTCATGCATTTTAATTCACTCTTTAATGACAAGTTGTCTGATGAAGAAGTTCAGATCGAAATGCTCATTCTGAATTAATTTTTATTACCTGGCTGGTGAACCGAAAAGTTAATTTTGGACCCTGCTGTCAGAACCATTGGTTCTGAAGTGTGGTAACGAATGGTGGAGGGGGTCCAGGCTAGCCTGGTACAGCACTGTGTCTTTGTACAGCACCAGAGAAGGAGAGACCGCTCTCTCTGCCCTGCCAGCCCTGGCTGTGTGTATCTGGGGTTGTGGGTGGTGTGTGTAGCAGTCTTTACGACTGGGGTTTGGCTCTCTCGGAAGGAGAGATAACCACTGGAAGGAAAGCCAGGCATTGTTGAATCACGCGAACGCCTGTCATGTTGAGCCAAAAATATTCCGAATAATGAAGGGGGGAGATGCATGACCGAGCGCAGTAAAGTCAGAGATTTTCTGTGTGTGTAGAGCGTCATAAAGTGTGTCCAGTCTGCTCTGATCTGCCGATAAGCAGAGGTTATGGGGTTATGCGCTCCTTTTTTCAGACGGGACATGAATGTGAGCCTGTGTCTGTGTGTTTCAGGTACAGCAGACTCATAAGCCCCGATACCCTCCTGTGTACACAGGTTTATTAGGCCGTGAATGTGGGCTGTTGAGAAACGGACTTTGTCTCATCCACCCACGCTGTTGCTGTCACTGCGGAAGCCATGGGACACGAATGAATCTCCCCGCACCCTCTGAGTGAGAGTTTCCTCTGAGAGTTCAGATTTTGCTCACATTAACCGAGTCGAGCAGAGAAAGTTTGCCTAATCTGGGCGACAGAAAGCCCCTGTGTGTGTACCGTGTGGAGTGTGTGGTCACAGCTCTGCGCTTGCCCGACCGCGGTTTTGGGTGTGTTAAGGTCGCTTCTTTAAATTCCACACCCCTGTATCGACCAGCCTCCATTTCCTCTGAAGCCTGTTCTGAGATCCTGTGAGTCAGAAAGGGGCTGATTCTTCCCTGCGATTTACTTTGTGCAATAGAAGG